>NW_022264665.1:2500-25133 GCF_002021735.2 Oncorhynchus kisutch
TAGGTGGCTGGTTTCTGTCTAACCCAGACTCGCTGTGTTCAGGTGGGGGTCCTAGCTTCCCCTATAGCGGGGGTCTGCCTCTCGCCCCCCCTCATGGGTACAAGCACTACCCCCCCAGGCCAGCTCCCTACCCCCCCTCCTACCTGCCGCACCGCACGCACCCTTCTGGTGAGACACACCGCCATCTCTCCATCTCTCTCTTCCAAATCCTCTTTTAACTTTAGTTGAAAATGTAAGCTATCACACCAGCCTGACCTCTTCCCTTGTCCCTGTCGTTCTCCGCTCCTCTGTCTCGCTCTCCTCGTCACCCTCATCTCCAACCCTCCCTCCAGTCTCTCTGTCTGAGGGTCTACAGGTGTTGTCTGGGGGTCCTGATGGCTGGTCCAGTGTCTCCTCCCCCGGCCCCTCCTCCTCAGCCCTACCCGTGACAACACCCTCCTCACCCCCGTCCACCAATAGCAGCAGGTACGACACGAAAACATAGATATAGAATAAGTAGAATAACACATGATATAGCTCTTTAGAATCTACTGAGTTTTTGTTTATAAAGCAAGGTGTGTGTCCTCAGTCAGTACCCTTGTTTGTGGACGGTCGGGCGTACAGACGGGAGTCCTGCCTCTTCTCCCTGCGCCCAGCTTCATGGACCAATCAACAGCGAGAGCCACCCACAGCCACCCAATCACGGCCGGCTGGGCGGGCCCGGTTGGCCACCTGTCTCCAGCCATTCCTTCTAACAAATTATGTGATTGGTCGATGCCCACATGGGCATGATCAGTACTGCCCTGGGACCCGGCCCTGGAAGCCCTTTAATGAACACATCTTAGATAATAGGCGTTCCTCTGCCCAGGCGTTGCCAGATGTTACATCTTCTGGAAAGGTATTTTAAGTATCAGCTAACCACATCATATTTCATAGCAACCTGATGCCCGACAGCGGTCGTTGACGTGGCACGGAACCACTGGTTGATGAATGCAACGTCTGAGCAGGGGAAGGCGACCAACGTGTGTGTGCATGTGATGCCATACAAATGTGTTAGTGTGTGTGCACCTCAAAAAACGAAGGCCTAGATTCAATCAGATCAAGCGTTAACCGGCAATAGCAGACACCTGCATAGCGGATGTTTTGCCTTTGCTGGAGGTGGAACTGCGTTGGAGCTGTCAAAATCGGCGAGCGGCTGCTCTTGCGATCATGGTCACGAAGCCACACTGTCCCACTGGCGTTAGAAGTTCAGAAGGAGAAAGTGGAGGCTCTATAGAAATAATGACGCTCACATTGAAAAACATTCAACCAAATAGTTTCTATCATCATAATGGAGGTGTAGATCACATCTCACATTCCACTGTTCTGACTTAGAAACAAGGCTGCATGGGATTTCTGTTCATGCCACTCCATGCAGCCAATGGCAATGTCCGCTTTAGGTATAATGCCAGGAGCTGCTTGTGGATTTGACAGCTTCTAACGCAGTCCTACCTCCGGCACCTCCGAAACGACCACTGTGCGGATGTTGGACAAAGTGGATCTGATTGAATCAAGCCCGAAATGTCTCTGCCTGCTTTCAAATGACTTATCATTCTATGTTTGTGGTTCAGCCCTGACAGACTAACTCTGGGCCCTGACAGACTAACTCTGGGCCCTGACAGACTAACTCTGGGCCCTGACAGACTAACTCTGGGCCCTGACATACTAACTCTGGGCCCTGACATACTAACTCTGGGCCCTGACAGACTAACTCTGAGCCCTTGGCCCTGACAGACTAACTCTGGGCCCTGACAGACTAACTCTGGGCCTTGACAGACTAACTCTGGGCCCTGACAGACTAACTCTGGGCCCTGGGCCCTGACAGACTAACTCTGGGCCCTGACAGACTAACTCTGGGCCCTGACATACTAACTCTGGGCCCTGACAGATTAACTCTGAGCCCTGGGCCCTGACAGATTAAGTCTGGGCCCTGGTAATAAGATATGTCAAACTGCCAATATGCAGGAGTCAGAATAAATATCTATGTGAAACTACGGTACAGAAAAATATGTATTATGTCTCCGTCTTCATTCTGTCAGCTTTATGATAATGTTTCTGTCTGATAAATGCTGTTCATTGTAAAACGCTGAAAATAAACATTGGCCAATCAAATCTTTCTGGGTGTGTGTAATAACATAATGACTGCTGGTGTTGCGTAGGCACTCTGGGCACTCTGTTAACACAAACTCAGCACTGGTATGTGTGTTTTCTGGGTGTGTGTAATAACATAATGACTGCTGGTGTTGCGTAGGCACTCTGGGCACTCTGTTAACACAAACTCAGCACTGGCATGTGAGTTGTTGGACAACAAATAAAAACTCCACTTATCAAAATGACTGAAAGTCTCTACAGTCAGGACACACAATGACATAATAGTAGAAAAGTACAAACTTTAATGCAGACTTCTGTACACAAACTCTTCCTTAAGGAGCCAGCCACACAGAGACCGATGAAAAGACCACTGCAGTAACCCACCTGATTCAACTAACCACGGTCCAGACTGAAACCCATGATTGGTTGAATTCCAGAGCATAATGACATTATTACAACAGCCCTATGACAATGTTATAACAGCGTTACAATACTGTTGTGGAACAACGTCGTCAGCTTCTTCCTAAATACAGAGAGTTAAACTCTGCCTCCAGCCGGTGGTCTTTGTGGGCGGATTCTGATTCTGGACAGGTGATGTCACCATCTCCCAGCATCTTCCACCAAGGCAGGCGACCGGCCTGGAGCAAGGCATTGTGGGATTGCCGGGCGCGGGCGGCTACGGGGGCAGAGCGACTCCTGAACACGTCACAGTCGGTTACTGTGGCGACACTGAGTGAGGGGGCATCTAAGAGAGAAAGATGGATGAAGGGAGAGAAAGAGGAAGAGAGAGAAAGAGAGATTGGTGTGCACATGTGTGATACCTACTCAGCAGTAGTTCCAGGTCGGTGTTGATCTGTGCCAGCAGGGCGTGTGTGTGAGTGTGTTCTCTCAGCTCTGCCTCTCTCCCCTGTAGATGCTGGAGCAGCAAGGCTTGGGTCTGAGCATGGAGCTCCCTACTGCCCTCTAGAGACACCACAGAGGACTACACACACAGAAAGAGATCGTTACACACACAGAGAGATCCGTTACACAGACACACAGAGAGAGACCCGTTACACAGACACAGATCATTACACAGACACACAGAAATCGTTACACACACATACACACTCGTTACACAGACACACAGAGAGAGAGCAGTTACACAGACACACAGAGAGAGACCCGTTACACAGACACAGAGAGAGAGACCCGTTACACAGACACAGAGAGAGAGACCCGTTACACAGAGAGATAGTTACACACCACACACACATTTGTTTTACTATCCTTGTGGGGACCAAATACTATTTTCCCTAACCCCTAACCCTAATTGTAACTGTAACCCGAAACCTAACCCTAAAACAGCCTTTTTCCTTGTGGGGACAAGTGAAATGTCCCCACATGTCCAAATATTCCTTGTTTTATTATCCTTGTGAGGACATCTGGTCCCTACAAGGATAGTAAAACCAAACACACAACTTGAAGTAATATTCAGAATCACCGGGTGCAGGGCAATATGTTCCTCCACCTCTCTCTTCAGCTCCGCCCTCCGACTGTCAGTCAAACCCCGAGGACCATTCCAAGGGGAGAGGGAAGGAGGGGCTTTCTCAGCTCTCCGCCTCTTCAGAAAGCGAAGGACCTAACAGGAGAGGGACAAAAAAACTGTCAAGATGAATTCAGATGCTGCTGCATGCTAGATTTGTTGGATCGCTGTGTTCAGCTTCTGCTTACAACAGGGGTAGTCTATTAGAAGTGCATGTGAGTGTGTGTTAATACTGTTCTCTGCAGGACAACAGCAGCTCTGTGCTGTGTGTGTGTGTTAATACTGTTCTCTGCAGCACAACAGCAGCTCTGTGCTGTGTGTGTGTTAATACTGTTCTCTGCAGCACAACAGCAGCTCTGTGCTGTGTGTGTGTTAATACTGTTCTCTGCAGGACAACAGCAGCTCTGTGCTGTGTGTGTGTGTTAATACTGTTCTCTGCAGGACAACAGCAGCTCTGTGCTGTGTGTGTGTTAATACTGTTCTCTGCAGGACAACAGCAGCTCTGTGCTGTGTGTGTGTGTTTCTCCGTTGCTGGAAGTTTCGTCTCTCTCGGTGGCCTCGCCAAACCCTCTGGATCTGTATTGCAGCCTGCCTCTCCACCTCCCCGAGGTACTGCTGCACCTGACCTACACACACACACACACACACACACACACACACACACACACACACACACACACACACACACACACACACACACACGAGGGCTGTAGATGGCAGGCCTAACTAAGCAAACCGCTCTGTCTCTGCTGTAACAGGTAGTGTGTGTACCTGGGGGTAGTAGCTGCAGTAGCTGTAGTTGTTTCTGATGGAACTCTCTCCTGGCTCTCTGTCTCCTGACACACAGCTTTAGTCTCAGCTCCTCCTCCCAGCACACAGCCTGAGCCTGCTGCGCTCTCCTCCACCGCCGCTCCCTACACACACACACACATACATGCGCACACACACACACGCTTAACTGCCTGGAATTATTATGATCCTATTTAACCTTTATTTTGAAACCAATGTCTCTTTTACAGATGAGCCCTGGAATTACAACAAATATACACATCAATACAAATACAAAACAGAGATACAAAACACGATCATAGATCGATGAGAAAATAAATCCCCCACACACACACACACACACACACACACCTGAAGCTCCTCTGCAGTGATCTGACAGCTCTGGGCAGATTCTTCACTCTCCTCCTGGTCTGATAGGATCTCCACGCTGCCTGGATGACACACGCCGCTCTCACACACTCCTCTGGCCATGTCTGATAACACAGAGAGAGTGTAAGGCACACACACACACACACGAACAACAACAAACACACTATATTTTACCTCTGTGTGATCAGCTGGTTTGGGGACTTCTCTGTGCAGCAGCTTTATCAGTTGGTCCACGTCCTCATCGAAGCCCCGCCCCCTCCATTCTCGACCAATCATGCCCTCCAACCCTGCAACACACAAACCATAAAAAACATCAAGATTGCTTTTGCAAGCATATAAAGTTAACCCATGAAAAAATATATATATCGTAACCTGGAAATATTCAAACCCCACCCCCTGACCTTTGAACCTATGGATGATAAGCTGTAGGGCGGATTCTTGTTGCCGAGCAACCAGGAGGAGCGTCCTAATTGCTGCCCCTCCCACAACAGGGTTGGATGTGTGAGCCATTCGGTACACCACGTCATCCAGAATCACAGACAAGGGGCCTTTTCCCAAACCTGCTACTAACTCACTACAGATAAAGAGCGGTAATGAATTTAATTGATGTGTTTGTGTGTGTGTGTGTGTGTGTGTGTGTGTGTGTGTGTGTGTGTGTGTGCGTGTGGTGATATGCTACCTGTTAGCTGTCAGAAGCTGATGCCACAGTGACACACACACGGTTCCCACTCTCTCTTCCTCACTCATTAACATCCTCTCATAGTGGTCTGACTGCAGGACTAAGAGAGAGAAAAGAGGGGGGGGCATCGTTACTTAGGTAAGGGGTCTGTTT
Source organism: Oncorhynchus kisutch (assembly GCF_002021735.2). Classification (NCBI taxonomy): domain Eukaryota; kingdom Metazoa; phylum Chordata; class Actinopteri; order Salmoniformes; family Salmonidae; genus Oncorhynchus; species Oncorhynchus kisutch. The sequence goes on from NW_022264665.1 coordinate 8,125, forward strand.
GGTATTGGACGTTAGATCTCACCTTGTGTGGCCAGGTGACCATGGGCTTTCAGAAGCCAACACACAGAGCCCATCACTTTCTTGAAGAAACGAAACATCTCAGGCTGCCCATTCCCCTACAAAGAGAGATATGTGAGTAGACATATTTTTGTTGAGGACATTCCAAACTTCAAAAAAACGTTATGTCCCTTACCGCCAAAGCTCTGTTCATCAGCCGACTGGCCAATGACAGCAGGCTGTCTGTGACGGATGGGAGCAGCTGCCTATGGAAGGCCTCAGTGTCTCCGCCCATGTCCACACCCACACAGCAGGAGCTAAAGGAGTTTGCATATGCACACAAATAAATCAATGTCAAATCACTACTACAGATATATGACCCCCACCTTCATAGATCTGCTTGCATCAATTATTATTCCACCCCATCAGTTCTATCAGGGCCTTGAAGTAGTATCTGGGGTAGGTATTGTCCATTGGTAGTGTCTAGGGTTGTTTGTTTTAGTGCAGAGTAATAGACAACACAGATTTGGTTATTCCTTTTTGTTGTGGTTGTGTGATTCAAGATTCTAAAAATCGTACCTGAGAATTTCTGCCAACTGAGTGGCAGTTGCGTAGCCTCCTTCAACTTTGGCATAGTTCAGTTTGAGGGCGACTCCTGCGCAGTATTGAAGTATGCCATGGCTGAACAAGGAGTTTTTGAACGCACCCAACTCTCCGTCGTCTTGGACAGATATCCTATTCAGAATATCTTCAATGTCGAAAAATAAGGAATGATTGTTAGTTGGGTATCAGGAATAACACACAAGTGCAAAGTAAAATAACACGTTTTTCAATGTAAAAAGGTTAGCTAACTAATTTACCTTGTAATTTTGAGAGAACTTGTGGAACCTTCTGCTCCGGCTTAATGTTTGTGCTCGCGACCAGTGCCCTTAGCCCGGCGTCTGTGTCCTTGCTAGCGAGACTCATCGCGAGTTTATTACAGTAATCTTTCGCTCCCAGATCTGAAGTATAAAACCATGTACAAAATTGACGAGCTACATTATTCTTCGAATGAAACCAGACACGATCAAGTTGAAATCTATTTTCGTGCTCTCTTGTTGCCACAAGCACTGACGGGGAAGCTTAATTTGTTTCTACAGCAACACTCCCTACGTCACTAATCTGCGACTACAGTTAGCAGGGCCCCATTCCCATTCATTCTTTACAATACATAATTGTATTTATTTTTTATTAACAACAACAAAAAAATTAAAAGGACATGGGGAACACAAGTATTTATAAAGAATATACAAAGGACATTTGGGCTAGGGGCGGGGCTAAGGGGTACAATATCACATTACACAAGAACCTTAAGGGGCATACACACTTATTTATAATTCTAACAGATTTTTTTGTAGGCACTGTATTTAATAGTCTTAAAATATAGTTCAATTTATTTTTGCAGTGTAATAAAATGTGGTGTTTTGTTTGTAAACTTACATTTGGGAATATGAAATTTGGCCAAAAGAATAATGAAATGAATTACATAAAATTGTTTCAACTTATTTCTATCGTAAGTAAAGAATCCAAGCAGCACATCTCTCCATAAGAGTGTAAAATCTTCATAAATGATAAATCTACTGATGTCTTGCCACAGATTCCTTACATGAATACAATTCCAAAAAATAAGCAACACTGTTTCTGGGTGGTCATAACAAAAGGTACCATTTTTGGGTTTATGTTTTTTTACTTCTTCATATAGTGGTTGGCAGGATAGTATTTATGAATCATTTAAAAATAAATGTACTTCATTTAGTTAATAAGTAGGTATGTGTGTGTAACAGTATAATTTTAGACCGTCCCCTCGCCCATACCCGGGACCCTCTGCACACATCAACAACAGTCACCCTCGAAGCATCGTTACCCATCGCTCCACAAAAGCCGCGGCCCTTGCAGAGCAAGGGGAACCACTACTTCAAGGTCTCAGAGCAAGTGACGTCACCGATTGAAACGCTATTTAGCGCACACCGCTAACTAAGCTAGCCGTTTCACATCCGTTACATGTGTGGCAACATCCAAACTTTTTTCCAGCAGACATTATCAATAAAACCATTCCAATAATGCATTACTGGATAAGGAAACAATTTGGAAACAAGGCTTGTATAGCTCTATTGTTGTTGGATGAACTAAAAGAAAAACTAATCTTAGGATGCTTCCTTTTAAGGTTAGTCAGGTCTTGACACGTTCCTGAATAATAAAGCAACACCTGAGGGAATGGCATCTAAAACAATTGCAAAATCTTTAGGTGTTACAGGGATCTTGTAAAGTGATAAGAATTCCTTAGAATTAAGTAAAAGACCCTCTGCATTTACAAGTTGTCTCACCAATAGGATATTATTTCGGAACCAATATTCTAAAAACAAAGAAGTATTTTTATACAATATATCCATCCCGACTATTCCATATATAATATCTGTGTGGAGAAAATGTATGCTTATAAATTAAGGACCATAAGAAGAAAACCTGCCGACCTGCAGAGAGTTTCACTGGAACTGTGTAAATATTATAAATGCAAACCAACATGAAGTTAAGGCTACCAAAAGTAGAGAAGACATGATGAGGAAGTCTAACTTCTTATGAATTGTTATATCCAATTGATCTTAAGTATTATTTAGGGATCCGCCCCTTTTTTTCAATTTTCTCCTGAAATGACATACTCCAATCTAACTGCCTGTAGCTCAGGCCCTGAAGCAAGGACATGCATATTCTTGGTACCATTTGAAAGGAAACACTTTGAAGTTTGTGTAAATGTGTAAGGGATGTAGGAGAATATAACACAATGGATCTGGTGTAAGATAATACAAAGAAAAAAACAACATTCTTCTGTATTTTTCTTCTACCATTATCTTTGAAATGCAAGAGAAAGGCCATAATGTATTATTCCAGTCCAGGTGCAATATATATTGTGTAGGTGCAACAGTGTAGCAGTGTAGGTGCAACGTTTTAGACTGATCCAACGAGCCATTGCATTTCTGCCCAAATATGCCTAATTTGTTTATTAACTTTTTATGTTAAAAATTATGCACTCTCCTCAAACAATAGCATGGTATTCTTTCACTGTTATAGCTACTGTAAATTGCAGATAGATTAATAAGAATTTAAGCTTTCTGCCAATATCAGATATGTCTATGTCCCGGGAAATTTTCTTGTTACTTACAACTTCATCCTAATCGCATTAGCCTACATTCGCTTAACCGTCCCGTGGAAGGGACACTGATCCCGAAGAAGTTTTAATTAAGGTAGTAAAGTCCAGAAAATTCAGCCCACCATACTCATAAGTCTTCATTACAACAGTTTTCCTAATGTAATGGGTACGGTTTCTCTAATGTAATGGGTAGGACTCTTCCTTTTAAGGATAAGTCCCTCTGTAGCCATTGATTTAGCTTCTTCTGATGTTTTTTAACAAGAGGGTTCAAATTGAGTAAGCCTCCATGCTTCTGATCCTTAGTAATGGTTATGCCTAAATATGTATGCTCTTCTTTCACTGGAATACCATAATATGAAGGTGTCACAATCTTTAACAGCCATGAGTTCACATTTATTAATGTTAAGATATAGACCAGACGCTTTGGAAAAGGATTGTACACATTGATCGATATAGAAATCTGACTAGCGTCTTTCAGAAAAAGTGTAATATCAGCCAGCTGTCTTATAATAATTTCTTTACCAACTATGGAAATAACTTGTACAGGACTATCATTTAAAGAATTTGTAAGAAGTTGGGTGATTAATAAAATAGATACGGTGAGATCGGACAACCTTGCGTAATTCCTCTCTTGAACTCAAATCTAGGTGAGGTGCCATGTTTCAGTTTGATAGAGCTGTTACCATTCGTATAGTCTTAATAGCCTTACAGAACAAATCCCCAAAGCCACGTGTGTGGAAGAGGAACTGATGCTCAACTGTGTCAAATACTTTATAAAAATCAAAAAATAATATGAAGCTATCCTCAGTTATTAGGTCTGAGTAGTCAAGTATGTCTAATACTAGTCTGATATTGTTAGAAATATGTATGTTCCTCATAAAGCCAGACTGCGTTTCACCAATGATTGCATCCATAACTTCTTTCATTCTTTTTTGCAATTAGTCATTATTAAGTAGACAAAATGGATGTTATGGATGAGCAGAACTTATTTTTTAGGCTTTAGGTATCAGTGTTATTAACCCCTGACTCATTGTAGGAGGGAGAACATTGTTTTCAATACATCATATTTCCTTCTCCCTTAATTCAAATGATGGGTTGGTTGTTAAGCATCAAAAACCGACACGTGCTCAGCTATGGGGCAAAAGAGATAGGGGTTGGCAGGGGTTGGCATAGATTGTTGATAACATGTCAACTATATTTCTTCTCCAATGTTTATTGAAAACATAAATGAAGTTGTACAATGAGCACTTGTCGCTCAAATCCACCATTACAGTTGTTGGTTAGCTAGCTCAGTCAAAACATGATATAAAAACAAATACAACTAGCTAAAATGAGCCGCTTACGATTCCCCACATGGCATCGTGTCATTGTTGCTGTCTGGCCATCCAGAATCACAACACATGGCAGTTTCTTGTCATTGTTGCTAGCTGTCTGGCCATCCAGAATCACAACACATGGCCTTCTGCCCCATTGAAGCGTGTGCTTCGTTTTCCTGAAGTTCTCAGGTAACCCGTCTTTCAAGTAAAGAATAAATAGTAACGAAAAAAGAACAACTATTTCATTTGCCATTTCATTCAAATAAAGTACAATTAAAAAGAAACCTAAAAAAAGACATTGGTTATTTGATTACATTGGAATAGATTCAGACTACCTCGCTGTGTGTCTCTGTCTCATCGCTTGAGGTCCTGCTTTATAGTGCTCTGCAAGCTGGCAATGCTGGCATCCAGAGCGGCCAGCCCGTTCCGGAACTCCTGTTCGTCACGCGTGTCAAAGGTCGAGCTTGACCCTGCACTCCAATCAGAAGCCAAGGATCTGACCTCACATAAGGAGAGGCCAGTGGAGTCAAGCGAAGAGTTCCGCCCCTTGCCCGGTGATGCCATATCCATGTCCAGACGGCGCCGGTGACTCTGGGACAGGTCAGAGTGTCCAGCGCCATTAGAGCAGAGTCCGTTTGATTGGTGGAGATTAGATAATAGGCTTTTTAATTGAGGGAAACTCTCGAGGGCAACACTAAGGCTCTGAAGACCCTGTGGTCCTCCTCCTCTCTGTGACATCATCACAGTAAGTGGTGACCCCCCTCCTCTCTGTGACATCACGGGAAGCGGTAACCCCTCAACAGGAAGTGGTGACCTCACAGTCTCTCTCAGTGGGGCGAAGGCCAAAGGTGGGGTGGCTTTTCTTTCCAGAGCCACACACAGACCCACTTCCTGATCCGCAGACGCACACACACTCTGACCACCTGGTGTACACACACTAAAGTCCTGCTGGTGTGTGTAGTTGCACTCAGGGCCTTTACAGGGCAGGGAGACAGAACCACACCCCTTCTGCTCCAACGACCACAGGTATTGGCTGACTGGGTGGTCTGACGGACCCTGCTGGTCCTGGTATTGGTCCAGAGCATGTTTAGTGAGAGGGAGGCGGGACGTAGGGATGTCAGTCACAGCAGGAGACTCAGTGACAGGGACCTGTAGAGCTCTGAGAGAGACAGGTTGAGAGAGAAGGGTATAAAGAAAGAGCGGGAGAAACAGACAGACAGAGGACGGGTCGAGAGAGAGAAACAGACAGACAGAGGACAGGTCGAGAGAGAGAAACAGACAGACAGAGGACAGGTCGAGAGAGAGAAACAGACAGACAGAGGACAGGTCGAGAGAGAGAAACAGACAGACAGAGGACAGGTCGAGAGAGAGAAACAGACAGACAGAGGACAGGTCGAGAGAGAGAAACAGACAGAGGACAGGTCGAGAGAGAAAAATTGTCAGTAAAAAATTAAAACTCCAATACATTTTTAGAAAGTCCACACACACACACACACACACACACACACACACACACACACACACACACACACACACACACACACACACACACACACACACACACACACACACACACACACACACACACACACACACACACACACACACCTGAGGTGCTCCTGTAGTGTGTGGATCTCTGTCTCCCTCTTACGGGTGTTGAGGACCAGTGCAGCATTCTCCTTCTGACACTCCTGCAGCCTGCGGTTACAGGCATGCACCTCACCCAGAGCAGACTGCACGTCTACACACAGACACACACACAGACACACTTATATAGATTTATTAGATAATACACACAGACACCTCAGAGATCCTTTAATCTCAGCGTAATATGGATCAGTTTAAGGCCCTGATCTTCATGTATTTAGAAATCAAATAGAAAAGAAGCGGAGTATGTTCCCCCCTCATCTATTACCTTTACTGATACGACTGCACTCCGCCTCACTCTGCTGCAGCTGGCTCTGTGTGTCCACCAGGGCTTGCCGTAGCTCAGTGTTGCCGCGCTGCAGCTCTTGCAGGCTTGTGTGAGCATCGTTGAGCTCCGACTGCAGAGCCGACACTAAGAGACAGAGGAGGTTAGACAGGCGACGCTAAGAGACAGAGGAGGTTAGACAGGCGCCACTAAGAGACAGAGGAGGTTAGACAGGCGACACTAAGAGACAGAGGAGGTTAGACAGGCGACACTAAGAGACAGAGGAGGTTAGACAGGCGGCACTAAGAGACAGATGAAGTTAGACAGGCGACACTAAGAGACAGAGGAGGTTAGACAGGTGACACTAAGAGACAGAGGAGGTTAGACAGGCGACACTAAGAGACAGAGGATGTTAGACAGTCGACACTAAGACACAGAGGAGGTTAGATACTCAGAAATACAGACACACGATAATAACCTCTCACTGATAGACAGTTGAAAGAGGGCCGGGCAGTTTATCTTACCGTCAGTGTCACAGTGGACATCTCTGGCCTCCCTCTCTGCTCTCTCTCTCTCCTGCAACTGTTGGTTCACTATCCTCAGACGCCTGAACACACACGTTAAAGTGATCAATCTTCTGTATGAAACACACACACACACCTGGGTGATGGTGCTGACCTGCGTAGCAGTGCGTTCTCACTGCGTAGAGGTTGCAGGACCAGAGCAATCTCAGCCTGGATGTTAGAGGTTCCCACCATGACAGGAAGTAGAGACACTGTCTGCTCCAGCTCACACATCAGACGCTCTGCTACACGGTCTATAGAGGAGGGGGAGGAGGGAGGGAAGAGAGAGAGTGGCGGAGATTGAATTTGATTAACATTTGATTAAATAGTCATTTTGACTGATTGATGAGTTGACTGATTATTTTGACAGGTTGGTTGATTGACTACCTTGGCCAGCGAGCAGAGCCTTCAACTCTCCAAGGAGGTACTGAACAGTCATCACCTGCCGAGCGGTTCCCTCTGGACTACAGCCCTTAGAGCCCAGCGCCAGCGGCATGCGTGTGTACGAGTGTGTGTGGTTGGGAGCCACACCTGGATGTGTGCGTTGTAAGTATGCCTGTACAGGCACTGGATCTATGTGTGTGTGTGGGTGTGTGTATGCCAGCTGGGTGTGTGTTTGTATGTTAAAGCAGGTCTGGGCGCTGGTGTCTCTCACTGGACACTCCTCTTCCTCCTCTCCAGCGTTACCCTTCATGTGGCCGCAAGCCACCCTGGCTAAGGTCCCTTCATCCTGGGTAGAAACCAGCTGGCCCCCCCTGTCCAGGGATGGAGCATCTGGGGCAGACTGTGGTTGAGTGTTGGCAAGGGGGTGAGGTTGGGGGTGAGGCTGGGGGTGAGAATGAATTTCAGAGAAGAGTACTGGTGGTCCCTGATGAGAGGGAGAGCAGGAAGATGAGATTGGATGTCCACTTTCTCCAGACACAGAGCTGTCAGAGGGCAGGGGGGCAGACAGGGCTAGCCTCTCCACAGAGGGAGCACCGAGGTGCAGGCCACAGGACCTGGAGCTCCCCTGGGCAGCCGAACCTTCAACCCCAGAGACAAAGCCTCCTGGCTGGGCTGCGAGGAGAGAGAGCACAGGGGCTGTGGGTAGAGACGTAGCTACAGCTCCAGGAGAAGCTAACGGAGCTGTGGAGGTAGAGCCCCCCAGGTGGACTGATGCCACCCCAATGATGGAACCTCCAGGCTGGGCTAGAGGGACTGAGGGGCCTGGGGGGAGTGTGTTGTTAGGGGGGAGTCTTTGGGGACTCAGGGTGGGGGTGGAGGTGGTCAGGCGACAGTTAAACTGAGCATCTGACGTCGGCTCTGACGTTCCGGCCAAACTCTGAATATTGTTCCTCATCCCAGGATACGACAGGGATGACAGGATCGTCTTCTGCACGGGAGCTGGAGCAGAGAGAGTTATCCATTTTTGCACACCAACACATACGCACTCACAGAGACACACACAGAGACACACACACACAGAGACACACAGAGACACACACACAGAGACACACACACAGAGACACACACACACACACACACAGAGACACACACACACAGAGACACACACACACACAGAGACACACACACACACAGAGACACATACAGAGACACACACACACACAGAGACACACACAGAGACACACACACACACACACAGACACACACACACACACACACACACACAGAGAGACACACACAGAGAGACACACACAGAGAGACACACACAGAGAGACACACACAGAGAGACACACACAGAGAGACACACACAGGTCCCACCTGTTTTTTTAGCAGTCTGAGTGACAGGTCTCTTTGTCTGCTTCCTCCTCTCTATGTCTACCCTCTCATTTCCCAGAGTGCACAGCGGTCGGGATTTGGCTGCTCGAGTCTTCCCTGCTCCCCTGACGGAGATTGGCTTGGCCTCTATCACACAATGCAAACACTTTGGTCAATAATTTCAACTAGACATGTAAAGGTTCTGTAGAAACAGAGTAAGTATTTGACTCGTACCTGCCGTCTCTGCCTGGAGAATGACATTGAGCAGCGCAGCACACTGATCCAGACCCTGGTGAATGGTTGTCACCTGAGAGAGAGCACAGATGCAAACCAACTTACCATATAATCACTGTTAGGTGATTATAACTCTTATTAATACATTACACAAATAGGCTTGTTATTAATGTTGCTACTGACTGTTTATGGATGTGTTATTACCTGGTCCTCTGAGTCTGTGGAGTAGAGGGAATAAGCCGGCTCAGTAGAAGTGACTAGTGGACGCCCTGCTCCCCTACAGAACAGAGTGACAGTGAATGGATATAATGACACTCTGCAACAGGGATGTGACTTATCAGTCCTGTGTGTTCTCTTACCTCGGGGGACAGACAAACTCAATATACTTTAAACTGACAAAAATAAATGATAATGGACCTACATCAAGTTTCTTGACTCTGCCCAGTTCACTAATAGGTTGATGTTTATTGTCATGACTCATTCCCTGGAGACAGAATGGAGCTTTTTCTGCTAGATGGGCCAGCTGCAAAGTCCAAATCTGCTACATTGTAAAAATTAATGAAACAAAAATGTGCTTTTTGGTCTTAATTTAAGGTTAGGCATTAGGTTTAGTAGTGTGGTTAAGTTTAGGTTCAAATCAGATGTTTATGCCACTCTACAGAGCTGCCTCCAGGGCAAGATTCATGACAACAAATGCCAATCTGCTCGCTAATAATAACCGAAATGAAAGCTAGACAGTCAGAGAGCCTTGAAAATTCCAAAACGATGGACAGATGACTATTTTTAGCACATTTTTGGCGGCGAGGAAATATTTCAGTGCGGTCCTCCAGACCTCGTTGAAGACCCCGGGGATAAACGACTTACCTCTTCTTTGAGCCCTGGCCCCTCCCACCAGTCAGTCTTCCAGAGGATATCACCTGTCAGTCAAAAATAGGGGCTGAATCTGAATACGCTCTAAAATGGTGTCCTTTCCCTGGGAGGCTAGGGGGAAAAGCTAGACACCAGCATATGAGGCTAATTGCATTCATTATCAAAACGGCTAAGAACCAGTTCGCAGGCACATTGTGGATAGCTGAGATGTCTTACCTTGTGTCTAGCAAGCCCTTGCTTTGGCATAGCTGGCCAGTCAACTGCTGTCCAAATCGAAGGAAGAAAAACGATGGTAGCTAACCAATTCTTTCCCAGAGTAGCCCTAATCAACTATCTGCAAACTGCACTAACTTTGAGTGCACAAAATGTCTGAAGCATTTTCTGACTGACTATCTAGAGCGAAACTAGTTGATGTTGTCACGTTGAAGCTTTTGTTACAGTTATTATTAACTTCTTTTTTTTTACTGGCGCTAGCATAAACAGGAACCGGCGGGTTTTGTTTGAAACGGGAAGTAACGTCGTGACCAATGAAAACATCGCTGCCAAACATCCAATGAATGTTATTGGCGGATGTAAGCTGATGTCGTAATTTCCAGTTTATCGATTGAATGAAGCAAATGTCACTCAAATGTAGCCCCTCCTCTCCTCCCTAAATGTTGGTCTGACGACGCTGAATTCGGTGTCACCATGGAGACGACATGATACAATTTAACACCAACGATTGTTTTATTACCATTAGCATTTTTGTGTGTTTCCTGGGAATATGTGATACAAACAATATATTGTGTTGTTGGATTAATTTAAATCTTACTATGGAAAGAAATGTTATGATATAAATATATGTTCAATGTTACCAGTGAGGGTCTTCCAGTGGTACACACACAGAGACACACAGTCTGACTGGATACAGTTTATTTACACAACGAGTGCAGATTAAGAATGAACATCAACATTGACAAACAGCAGGGTTGGGAGTGAGGGATAAAAGCAACAAGCGGGATTCCCTAGAAAATATATTTACACAGTAGAAAAGTATTGTGCTGTTGTTGTTTTTTGCAGTTATATTTTTTATGATTTTTTTATGAAATGGAGCGATCCCTCTCCAGTCTCCGTAAAAGTTGGTCCCATGAGCCAGGAAAGATCATGGGTGGTGTAGTAGCCTAGGTGCCAGACTTTCTGCATTCAAGAACACTACATCCTTTACCTTCACCTTGACAAGATCACAACAAAGGAGTCAGTTGGCTAGAAAGCAGAAACAGACTGGGACTTTTGGATGGTCAGGCAAGGATAAGACAGGGACCTTTATTTTAGGGTAGTATGGGGTATCAACTCCTGTCCTCGAGGGCCACAGTGTCTACTGGTTTTCATACTTCTCTTTTAATCAGAGACCGATTTCTACCTGGGAAACCAGGTGTGTGTGCACTCTGCAGCCAATCATTATCAGTAACATTAAACGATCAATGAAGTGCCAGGGAGAAAGGAAAACCAGCAGGACTGAGGAACTGGAGGGCCTGAGCTTTGAAAAACCCCTGTTGGAGGTTAAAGGTATTAAAGGTAGTAAATAGTAAACATAGTCAATGTAGTGAACGTAGCGAGCGCTGTACACGTTTCACTGTCACACAGCAGCAGACGGAGAAGAGGGAACCTTGTAGGAGTGAGCTTTTCGAACACTATTCTCAGTGTTCAGTTCTGGCATCTTACAGCTGGATAGGAGTGGGTTAAGAACCCTTTGTGATGTCGTTATCAATTAGAATTGGTTGGAATGTTCAACAAGAAGAAACTCTTCAAACTTCTCCCCCTCCCTTCTCAATATCCTATGACAGCGATCATGTCATTTGCTGACATCATCACACAGCTTTAGAGACACATACTGTACATCACTAATACTAATTGGACAAAAAACAACTGTTTATTTTTGCTGTTCTGTTTTGCTTGTCATGTCTGCTATTAACTGATAAACTGGAAATGCTATGTAGCTATTAAATGACCAGACTGTGTTGCTACTAAATGTCCAGTCACTGTCATCGCGTATCAAGTTCCTCCCTCTACCCGACCCCCTTCAACAGTCTTCGGGTTTAGAGGGCAGAAAGTCAAAGTGCATGGTGGGTTGCAGGTTGATTCCAGGGCTACAGTCCAGGGTTATGGGAGGGTTATAAACAGTAATAATCAGCAAAGAAGCTTCATAACATGTGTAAGTAACACAGAGGGGGTGGGGGCAGTGATGTCAGACCAGACAGGTGAGGTCACAGGTAATCTTGATGTCTGTCTTGCTATAGAGTTCAGAGTTCAGCTTCTCTCTGGTAGAGTCACTACTTCTGAGACCGGGTCAATCTCTCTCTCTCTCACCCCCTCCCTCCCCTCTCTCTCTCTAACTGCCTCTCTTTTTCCCCACACTTCTCTCCTCTCTCTTTCTCATTGTTATTCCCCTTTATCTCTCCCACCTAGCTTTCCCTCACCCCTCTCCCTCCCCTCTACCCTGTATATCTCTCTCCAACAGTATCTCTCTATCTCTCTCTGAGAGTTTAGCAGTGTTATTCAGTGTGGGTGGGATCACAGAAGAAGCGAGAGCTGCGTTTGGCCGTCCTGGCAGTGAAAGGGACGGTCTTCAGCACTGCAGACAAAAAACAGCCAATCAAAACACAGCACTAAACTACAGTGTGTGAGTGTGCGTGGGCGTACCTGTAATGATGTCCTCTATAGCTCCATCTTTGCCCTCGTAGACATGTCTGCTGTCTTTACCGCCCTGTCGCTCCTCAGCTCTGTGATCAGGGACTCCTGCTGCCGCTGCTTTGGACGGTTGGACGGGGACTGTGTGTGTGTGTGTGTGTGTGAGAGAGAGGTAGAAATAAAGTAGATATATGTTGGTGAATCAATGTATGTGTGAGGAGTAGAGAAGGAAAGATGGGGAGCGATAAAGAGAGGGAACGAGAAAACATCAGTTCTTCCATTCCACAGAACAGACATTGGATCTGTGAAGTCAAGGTGATACTGTCATATCCATGGCGACAGACCGGCAGGCCTGTCTCCATGGTAACGGGGCTGTACCTTAGGCGCCTCCTGCTCCTGTTGCAGCTCCTCCTGCTCCAGCTTCTCCATCAGCGCCTGCTCTTGCCTCCTCCTCTGCTCATTCTCCTCCTCCGCCAGCTACACACACACACACACATTAAGTTCAACTTTGACTCGCGTCTTTGTGTATACTGTAGCTACGCACGCACACACACAAACACACACATTCTGCTCACCCTGTAGGCTTTGATGAATCGTACAAACACACACATTCTGCTCACCCTGTAGGCTTTGATGAATCGTACAAACACACACATTCTGCTCACCCTGTAGGCTTTGATGAATTGTACAAACACACACATTCTGCTCACCCTGTAGGCTTTGATGAATCGTACAAACACAGGGAAGAAGACAGAGGGAGGCATGGTCTTAGAGCTCTCCCCAAAGTGCTTCACCGCATCGTCAAATGCATCCTGAGAACCATAACACAACCAGGATCAGAAAACAGGACTATGAAGGACCGTGGTCACCACGGTCATATAACACTTTGATGTATCTGAGGTACTTGTGTGTGTTCGTGCGTGTGTGTATGAATGTGTGTTTTCTAGCCTGTGCGATGTGTGCGTCCTCCTGTAGTTTCTGCAGGCGAGTCTCGTGTTTGCTGATGAAGTCTTTGAGGAGTGGGTTGTGGCCGTGCATGCTGTACTCCCTCCACGACAGATCCATACCACGCTGACACTCCTTCACGTCACACACCACGTTCTCCAGGGACACTGACACACACACACACCAAATATAATAGGTTAGTTCCTTAATATCACACACCACGTTCTGCAGAGGAAGATAACTGTGACACACACCAAGACAAACAGACACACACTCACCTGCGGCAGCTTTCTCTACATAGTGCAGCTCATTGTAGAACAGAGCGACTCCGGGGTATTTCTCTCTCACCACGTTGGCTATGTAATGCAGCAGGGTCTGCTTTCTGTCGGTAGTCTTAGTCTCCAGCAGCTGGGAGGAACACACACATTACCTTCTGGTGTGTATTTGACATTCAAAAGTGTAAATCAAGCTTATTATGTGTGTGTTACGTATCACAACATATGTATATTAGGTAGTGTGTGTTAGAATCAGAAGGTTGGTATTAGATATAAGAAAGAGTGTGTAGGGTAGTGTGTATTAGGTAATAGAAAGAGTGTGTAGGGTAGTGTGTATTAGGTATAAGAAAGAAGTGTGTGTTGGTAATGTGTATTAGGTAATAGAAAGAGTGTGTAGGGTAGTGTGTATTAGGTATAAGAAAGTGTGTGTTGGGTAGTGTGTATTAAAAATAGTGTGTTGGGTAATGTGTATTTAGGTATAAGAAAGAGTGTGTTGGGGTAGTGTGTACTGGGTATTAGAAAGAGGTGTGTTGGGTAGGGTGTATTAAGTAATAGAAAGAGTGTGTTGGGTAGTGTGTATTAGAAAGAGTGTGTTGGGTAGTGTGTATTAGGTAATAGAAAGAGTGTGTTGGGTAGTGTGTATTAAGTAATAGAAAGAGTGTGTTGGGTAGTGTGTATTAGTATAAGAAAGAGTGTGTTGGGGTAGTGTGTATTAGAAAGAGTGTGTTGGGTAGTGCGTATTAGGTATAAGAAAGAGTGTGTGGGTAGTGTGTATTAGGTCATAGAAAGAGTGTGTTGGTAGTGTGTATTAAGTAATAGAAAGAGTGTGTTGGGTAGGTGTTATAGCGTATTAAAAAAAAGAGTGTGTTGGGTAGGTGTGTATAGAAAGAGTGGTTGGGTAGTGGTACTAGGTATTAGAAAGGAGTGTGTTGGGTAGTGTGGTACTATGTATTAGACAGAGTGTGTTGGGTAGGTGTATTAGGTATTAGGAAAGAGTGTGTTGGGTAGTGGTACTATCTATTAGAAAGAGTGTGTTGGGGTATGTTGTATTAGGTATAGGAAAGAGTGTGTTGGGTAGTGTGTATTAGGGTATTTAGAAAGAGGTGTGTTGGGTAGTGGGTGGTATTAGGTATAAGAAAATAGTTGTTGATAGTTGTTGTATTAGGTCATAGAAAGGTGTGTTGGGGATAGTGTGTATTACAAATAGTGTGTTGTGTAGTGTGTATTAGGGTTCCCATAGAAAAGAGTGTCGTTGCGGTAGTGTGTACTAGGGTATTTAGAGTGTGTTGGGTAGTGTGTACTAGGTATTAGAAAGAGTGTGTTGGGTAGTGTGTATTAGGTATAAGAAATAGTGTGTTGGGTAATGTGTATAGGTAATAGAAAGAGTATGTTGGGTAGTGTGTATTAGGTATTAAGAAATAGTGTGTTGGGTAATGTGTATTAGGTATAAGAAATAGTGTGTTGGGTAATGTGTATTAGGTAATAGAAAGAGTGTGTTGGGTAGTGTGTATTAGGTATTAGAAAGAGTGTGTTGGGTAGTGTGTATTAGAAAGAGTGTGTGGGTAATGTGTATTAGGTATAAGAAAGAGTGTGTTGGGTGGTGTGTATTAGAAAGAGTGTGTTGGGTAGTGCGTATCAGGTAAGTAAAAGAAAGAGAGTGTTGGGTAGTGTGTATTAGGTATTAGAAAGAGTGTGTTGGGTAGTGCGTATTAAAAATAGTGTGTTGGGTAGTGCGTATTAGGTTATAGAAAGAGTGTGTTTGGTAGTGTGTATTGGGTATAAGAAAGAGAGTGTGGGTAGTGTGTATTAGGTATAAGAAAGAGAATGTTGGTGTAGTGTGTATTAAGTAATAGAAAGAGTGTGTTGGTAGTGTGTATTAAGTAATAGAAAGAGTGTGTTGGGTAGTGTGTATTAGAAATAGTGTGTTGGGTAATGTGTATTAGAAAGGGTGTTGGTGGGTAGTGTGTATTAGGTAATAGAAAGAGTGTGTTGTGTAGTGTGTATTAAGTAATAGAAAGAGTATGTTGGGTAGTGTGTATTAGAAAGAGTGTGTTGGGAGTGCGTATTAGGTAATAGAAAGAGTGTGTTTGGTAGTGCGTATTAGGTAATAGAAAGAGTGTGTTGGGTAGTGTGTACTAGGTAATATAAAGAGTGTGTTGGGTAGTGTGTATTGAAATAGTGTGTTGGGTAATGTGTATTAGAAAGGAGTGTTGGGTCAGTGTGTATTAGGTATTAGAAAGAGTTGTGGGTTAGTGCGTATTAAAAATAGTGTGTTGGTTAATGTGTATTAGAAAGGGAGTGTTGGGTAGTGTGTATTAGGTAATAGAAAGAGTGTGTTGTATAGTGTGTACTATGTATTAGAAAGAGTGTGTTGTGTAGTGTGTATTAGGTCATAGAAGAGTGTGTTGGGTAGTGTGTATTAGAAATAGTGTGTTGTGTAGTGTGTATTAGGTCATAGAAAGAGTGTGTTGGGTAGTGTGTGTGTATAGGTATTAGAGTGTGTGGGTAGTGTGTACTAGGTATTAGAAAGAGTGTGTTGGGTAGTGTGTATTAGGTATAAGAAATAGGTGTTGTTAGTGTGTATTGTATTAGGTCATAGAAAGAGTGTGTTGGGTAGGTGTTACTGGTATAAGAAATAGTGTGTTGGGGGTAGTGTGTATTAGAAAGAGTGTTGGGTCGTGTGTATTAGGTATAGAAAGAGGTTGTTGGGTAGTGCGTATTAAAAATAGTGTGTTGGGTAAGTGTGTATTAGGTCATAGAAAGAGTGTGTTGGGTAGTGTGTATTAGGCATAAGAAATAGTGTGTTGTATAGTGTGTATTAGATCATAGAAAAGGGTGTTGGTTTAGTGTGTACTAGGTATAAGAAAATAGTGTGTTGGGTAGTGTGTTAGAAAGAGTGTGTTGGGTCGTGTGATTAGGTATAAGAAAGAGTTTGTTGGTAGGTAGTGCGTATTAAAATAGTATGTCGGTAATGGTGTATTAGAAAGGGAGTGTTGGGTGTGTGTAGTGGTATTAGGTATAGAAAGAGTGTGTTGGGTTATTGTGTATTAGGTATTCGAAAGAGTGTGTTGGGTAGTGTGTATTAAGTAATAGAAAGAGTGTGTTGGGTAGTGGGTATTAAAAATAGTGTGTTGGGTGGTGTGTATTAGAAAGAGTGTGGTGGGTAATGTGTATAGGTATAAGAAAGAGTTGTTGGGTGAGTGCGTATTAAAAATGTGTGTTGGGTAAGTTGTATTAGGAAGAGTGTGTTGGGTAATGTGTATCAGGTATAAGAAAGAGTTTGTTGGG
>NW_022264666.1:0-25095 GCF_002021735.2 Oncorhynchus kisutch
CAGAGAGAGGAGAGGGAAGGAGACAATGTGATCTGGAGAAAAATGAGACACATGGAAATGGTTTTGGACATGAGTGGGAAATCTGTCTGTTTGAGAGTAAGAGATAGTTGCTGAGTTGAACATAAATAAATGAATGGGTTTCTCAAGATAGTGCTGGTACTGTACAACCAATATTATGTAAATACATGGAGATTCCTGAGTTAGCCTGAGCTAGCCTACTGACCCCTTTTCTTATTCAGAACAAAATGGACGCTGTTGTGATTGATGTGTTTGTCCTTTAAGAGCGAGCACAGATAGATCATGATGGTGACACACGAGCGTATACACACACACACACACACACACATACACACACACATACTTGTAGTTGCGCACACACACGGATGCACACACACACACACACACACAGCACGTCCCCCTTCAACCTCAATCAGACACACACTGACACCACACACAGACCAGATGAGAGAGGAAACCTCATCAACAATGACAATAATTTGCTTTCCATTATATTTCTCCTCACTGTGGTTTCAGTAATTGAAATTGAGGAGGGGATATCAAGTATCTTATTGGGCTGTAGTAATACCAATTTGACTGCCTATTAGGCTAATGAAAAGCACACACACACACACACACACACAACACACACACACACACACACACACATACACGCATACACGCACACACATACACGCATACACGCATCACACAGACTGTACTCATTAACTCCTTTGCACTAATCAGGCTACAAGTACTTTATGTGACTGAATATGGTCCTTATAATGGTCATAAACCCTAAGCCTAAATAATGGAAATAGGCTGGTAATTGCATGTCTTCATCTACAGGCTCTTCGTTGTCATTTCACCTCCATTAAACAAAGACTCTGTGACAGCAAAACACATGTGCCGCTTCAGCTGATTAAATTGCTTTCTGAGCCCACCAGTTTCTAAAAACCCACTAGTGTTGGCATTGCAATATATATATTTTTAGAGGAATTCCAATTAAATTGAGAGAGTTCTTATCTTCCTTATTTCTGTAAGAATGCATCAAGTGTAAAGCTCTTAAGTTTGGTCTTAGTGTGTGTGTGCATGTATGTATAATCCACATTCCCCTGCAACCAAACACTCATTTATTAAATCACATTATGTTTCCACGTGAAGGCGTTCTCTTACAGTTCGTAATGATCAATTTTATTTTTATTTCTCATTGCCCCACTTTGTTGTGAAAACTGCTTTTGGATGAGGAAATGTGAATAGATTCATCCCACCTTGTAAACATGATCATTTAAAACCCACCCAGAAGGTTTCATTCAACGGAACACAATATGAAGACAATCACGTAAAGGTGCAAACTGGTGTGTTTTTGGAAATCAGTGATATATTCCCCATTGGTTGAGAAGACCAATCGACCTATTGTATCACACCGGTGTAAAGTCGTCTGAACTCCATTATAACCAATGGGACAGGTGTAGTCTATAACAGCCGTCTACCATCTTAATTAGTGTTCAATTAAGTCAACTGTGACGGCTCAATCTGTCAGTCAGACGAAGATCACATCACCTCTAAGCTACCTGTCAAGCTAAACCAATCAAGACACGCTAGTTTACAGATTAGCGTTAGCCGCAGCACTAACAGTGTAGGGAGATGGGGACGTTGACTTGAACGATGCTTAATTACTGTTGACACATTAGGACCCCACGGGTGGTCTTGTCACTGCCTGTGTTCAAATGGCAGGTGAATAGACACCTCCATATGCTGCGTTGCTACAGAAGGGTCCTATAACTGAGTGATACACACAGCAATGACAGCATGAATTCACACATCACATGCACTGTCCCCCCCCCTGTCTCTCTTCTCTCCATCCCTCTCTTTACTCTGAGTTGATGGCACTTTGAACAGTGTTAAACTGCATATCTATTCCATTACATCAACTGTTCTGAGATGGGAGAGAAGAGAGAACCTGTGTATCCTGAGGGTGACAACTTCAAAGGACCATCCCTCCCTCCCTTCCACATCCCTCTCTCGCGTGCTCGCTACCTCTCTCCTCCCTTGCTCCCTCCCTCCATGTATGCCAGATGTCCATACACACCCAGAACACAACTCAACATCAACCCTCTCCACAGCTGGCCAACATCTAACAAGCTAAGGCTGGGGTCATGCCAGCGAAGATGTGTGTGTGTGTTTGTGTATACACACTACACACCTATTACCATCACCATCCTTTCACTCTCATTCATCCCTATTCATTCCTATTCTTCCTTCTCTTGTGTTAGTCTGATCAAACCACCTAGTAACCTTTGTGCTTCTCTCTCTGTCTCTCTGTCTTCATCTAATTCAATAGAATGTGAGTACAGTACATCAGAGGCTTGTAGATTGCTGTGGACAGCTGTGTGTTAGTGGTTAAATGCCTGTTCACGTAAGCAGTCTTTTGATCAGACAGGTTCTCTCCAGGGGGGAGGAGGGAGCCGCAGGTGTGCCAGCGTATCAAGCTTTGTGTGTGTGTGTGTCTGTATGTGTGCGTGTGCGTGTCCATTAGCATGCGTGCGTGCGTGTGTGTGCGTGCATGTGTTTTTCGATCAGATTCTCTCCAAGGGAGGTAAAACCCCAGGTGTACAAGTGTTACAGACTTGTCCCAAATAGCCCCCTTTTCCCAATATAGTGCACTACTTTTAACCTCAGGGTATTATAGGGAATAGAGGGCCATTTGCAACGCTACCATAGATTGATGTTAAAAACCCTTTCAAACTTAGAGGACGAGACCCAGTCACAGAAAGCTAGTGTTGTTTGCACTTAATAGTGTTTGAATGAAGGCTTGGCTAGCTGATCATGTGCATGTTGCTGCTGAATACCAAGAAACCCACAGGAAAGATTGTGACTAGGATCAATGACTTTCATACATCCATTTTTTTCTTCAATTGCAGCCGTTTCCTACAATGGTGTAGTAGGTCATATTTCGGGCAGAGGGACGAGCATTCACAAACACACACACTCATTCAAGCAGACAAACACACACACTCATTCAAGTAGACAAACACACCTGCTGCTAAGAGTCATACGCTTCTCTTTGATACTTGTAGATGTCAAACACTCTCTAGTGTTGGAAGCTGTGTGAGGAAGACTGTGATGCTACGGTTCATCATTTAAGACACTAAACAGTGAGACACGGCTCTGAAGACAGCAGGACATGAAAAACAAAGAAAAGAGGGGGAAAAATGAAAAGAGAAGATAAACTGCCATCTGATATATCTCTGTGAGACTGAACAGCATCTAATCTGACGTGATGAGATAAGAGATGTGTTCATTTCAGATACTGTATCAAAGGCTTACTAAACACCCGGTTGGTTGAATAGCAGCCTTTTATAGTAAACAACATCTCTTCTGGCCTCAAATCTTTTGAAATGTCTGTGAACAAAATATGTTTGAACATATGTAGTCTTGTGAAGTTTGTATCTTAACATGGTGTTAGCATCATGGAACGTTAAGGGGCTTTAAAAAACCCGGCAAAGACAAATCTGCAGTTTTTTAAAGAAACCGAAATGACATTTATATTTGTGTGGACCAAGTGATTAAATCTGAAGCCAACTACAAGTGCCAAACCCACGGTTTCTCATTTCAAATATTTGTCAAAGATATTATCCTTGTTTCCACACACACACACACACACACACACGTCAGGGTCCTAAGAGACACTGAAGTTTCTATTTGATTTGATCATCTTTTAGCTTATGTCTATGACTTGGTCTATCTGTTTGTTGAGCTAGAACAACCAAGAGGAATGCCCAAGGTAAATGAAGTAGGCTATTTGAATAGTTGGAGTAGTTTGGAACCCGTTATGTTTAGCGAGAGAGAAGAAGAACACCAGATTTAGAGTTTCAACATTGACACGGATGAATATGTATTAATACACAGGTTGGGTTTGTGTTCTATTCTAATTGTGATATTCTATCCTTACAAATCTACTCTCAAAATGACATACACATGTAGGCAGCACTAACAAACCTGCACTTCGTCCTTACAATCAAAACAGACAACATCCCCCGTTCAATAAGGCATCACTAGGATTTATGCATTGAAACGGAGCTATCAACTGCTAGGGTTCCCACACAGCTGCTAATCAATTAACATTGAGACAGAATGAGACTTTGGGTGCCTCAAGAAAAGGTTCAAAGGTTAACATGGGAAGATGAAAAGGATCAAAGGTTAACATGGGAAGATGAAAAGGGTCAACGGTTAACATGGGAAGATGAAAAGGGTCCGACATTCAGATGAACGATGACGCGTCCTGTAAATGAGACGAGTCGCCATGTTAAAGAAACAAGAATCCGCCGAGGTTGAGAAGCTAATCCACTTTTATGACTCTAAAATGTCATTTCACAAAAGAATAACAACATGCAACTTAGCGGGCGGGGGTAAAGACAAGAACAAAAGACATCCTGATCCTACCATCTGGGAATACACAGACATTCTAACACATCATAATTGAATGACCTTTGAATCTCATTGGAGCCTATTGACATTTTACTGTAATACATAATAGTGATATATTTGAACCCTCTTGCCTATCTCCTACCTATACCTGTGTCATATATATCTGTATGCTTCACATATTGCATATCTCATACTCAGGGGGATAACATGTTAAATAAACTGTCTTTTCCAACTGGGTATTTTAAAGTGGCACTTCGCTACTTATTTAACCTGATATTCCTACTGTCCTTCCTGCAACATGCCAGTGTCCATATGGAGATATTGAATATGAGCTTAGAAAATAGTGGAGTGCCCCTTTAATTCTAACGGATAATGAGAAAGAATGAAAGGAGGATAAGCTGGACGACGAGCGATCGAGTGAGAGATTTGTTCCTCTCTGATCTCTTCCTGTCTTCAAGAAAAACCAAAACATACTGCAGGTAAGCGGACATCTTTGACATCTTTGTGGTTGCGGTGTGGGTGCGCTTGTGTATTTATGTGACCATCTGAGTGTGAGCGTTGGAAAAAATATTTTATAGATCCACTTCAGTGTTTTCTGTAATCCACCTGAGGTATAGAATTTTCCTTCAAAACGTCGATACACAACGCTGCACAAATGTCAACAAGGGGGGGGGGGGACAAGAGACAAGAACTCCATTTTGTGAAACTGACCGGGACTTTGTTTTACTTTGTGTTTCACCAACCAAGATGGCGTCCGATCTCGATCTCTCATTGGATATGGTGCATCTATCCAGTAGGGACAGGAGAGCATCTTCTCTGAAGCCCTTGGTTCATGGGTGATTCATGAGAACATGGCCTATTCCTCTATGGTACGGCATATGTTCTCATTCACTCCCCACATCTCTTCACTATAGCTCTCACATTGATTTATTAGGTGCCCTTTTGCTAGTTCTAGTATTTCTAGATTAGCCTTTATATCTCACCCTAACACACACAGAGGGACACATCTGCATTCATACAGATCCAATATGTTTTATAACTAGAAAACCCATCAAATATGCAACCTTGATTTTCTTTCACCTATCAAATGTTAAGCTAAAAGAAAAAGTTGGTAATCAATGCTACCTTATAGATGTGAATAAAAAACAACAACTCTGTACAAAGTCTCATCGAAAGGACTCTACAATCTGCTTATCTTAATAATGAGCATTGTCTTTTTTCAGGAGGACAAAACCATTAGACTACCATTAGCCACTGGGCTATGCTAGCCCTGTTGTCAATCACAGGAGCGTTAGCATTAGCCTCTAAGCTAAGCTAGCCCTGTTTCGCAATCGTTAACTTTTGGAGTTTCATCAATGTTTGGAGGTTCATCATTGTTCCGACAATGCTCACACGAAATTCACATTTTGGTACTTGTTTTTGCTTTTCTTTGGGTGTATGGATGAGGGCGACTATGCTCCATGCAAGCCCAGAATTAGCATGTCTTTCAAGGGTCCTGTCATTGCTGTAGTCCTCTCAAAGAATATCCACATGTCTCAGAAAAGGAGATGCCTTAATTAAACTCCATTACCCAGAAGTCATTGTAATCCTCCACAAAATGTATACCAATTCCTCAGCTTCAATTTTCACCCAATCGTCATGGAAAGAAGAGAACATGGACATCTCACTGATGAAAGAGAGAGAGCGAAAGAGGGAGGAGACGAGTTCATTGAACAGATATCAATCAAACACCTCTGGAGGAGAAAAAAAAGTTCCAACCGATAGATAAAGTTTCATCTGTTTTTCCTTGAGCCGGCATCCATCATCTGGCTCGTACCTTTAACTCCAAACCCCATCTCCCCTTCCTGTCCACCCCTCTTCTCAGTCCAAGGGTTGGTGAGGTATCCATGAGCATCTATCTCATAGTACTGTTGTCCATCTTTACTCCTGACAGAAAGATTTGCCTGGTCCAAACTCCCAGTGCTATTACATTTTTTCACCAGAGGGGGTGCCAGGGAGCTAGGTGACAGCAGTGACGTCAGAGACAAACTACTAAGTGTCTCTGATAAACGTTCGCTGTTAAAAGCCTGACTGGATCCTTCGCCTCCCATCCCTATCCCACAATCGTCATCTGAAGGGTCCATAGAGTCTTGCCTTGGGCAGCCTGGACTGGTGCTGCTGCCACAGCTGCTCTGGCTCCTCTGGTGCCCTCTAGTTGCTTGGAGGTTGAATATTGTACTGCGGCCTCTCATTGAGGGGTGACCCAGTGATCTGGGGGTTTGTCGTGTTTCTTCAAGGTGAGGGAGGGGGAGAGGGCAGAGGAGAGGCAGGGCCAGGGAGACTCGAGGGGGGGAGACGCTAAAGCTGAGACCTTCCTCCAGGGTGGTCTGGAGGCTTCCCTCGGAGCTGCCTGTGGCCAGGGACGAGTCACTGTGGGACGGGTGCTGAGGAAGGATAGGGGGTGTGGCGGGGTGGAGGAATAGCAAGGGGGGAAAGAAGAGAGAGCAGTAAGGAGAGAGAGAGAGAGAGAGAGAGAGAGAGAGAGAGAGAGAGAGAGAGAGAGAGAAGACAGACAGACAGACAGACAGACAGAACAGACAGACAGACAGACAGACAGACAGACAGACAGACAGACAGACAGACAGACAGACAGACAGACAGACAGACAGACAGACAGACAGACAGAGAGAGACAGAGAGAGAGAGAGAGGTGAAAGAAACAGAGAGATAGACAATAAGACAGAAAGAGAGAAAAAAAGTGAATGAGAGCGGGATGAAGTATTTAAGCACAAGAACCAAGAAAACAGAGAGTCAAGTAGACAAGGGATGACCTCGCTAATTAGTGTAGTGCTGCAGAAATGTACTGGAATAGAATCTCACAAAGCACTCTGGAAATGACATAAACAAAACAAATTGATACAGAAAAGGTCAGTTACATGCTGTTGCCATGGTTACCTCTGAAGCAGAAGAAGAATATTGCTTGTTTTTGTGTGCCATGAACAGAAAATGCACTCTTAGCACCGTAGAATACCATTTAAATGAAAAATACTGTGCACTAAATGGGAAGATATAAGGGTGATAAAGGTCTGAATAGGAAGATATAAAGGTCTGAATAGGAAGATATAAAGGTCTGAATAGGAAGATATAAAGGTCTGAATAGGAAGATATAAAGGTCTGAATAGGAAGATATAAAGGTCTGAATAGGAAGATATAAAGGTCTGAATAGGAAGATATAAAGGTCTGAATAGGAAGATATAAAGGTCTGAATAGGAAGATATAAAGGTCTGAATAGGAAGATATAATGGTCTGAATAGGAAGATATAAAAGTCTGAATAGGAAGATATAATGGTCTGAATAGGAAGATATAAAGGTCTGAATAGGAAGATATAAAGGTCTGAATAGGAAGATATAAAGGTCTGAATAGGAAGATATAAAGGTCTGAATAGGAAGATATAATGGTCTGAATAGGAAGATATAATGGTCTGAATAGGAAGATATAATGGTCTGAATAGGAATATATAATGGTCTGAATAGGAAGATATAAAGGTCTGAATAGGAAGATATAAAGGTCTGAATAAGAAGATGTATAATTCAACTTTGATGCACTCACTCCTTACAGATATGCCCATTTATTGTGTTTTATTCCTTAATAACTGTCTCAACCACAGTGAGCTTTCTGGAACAAAATGGCTGCTGTGCATCAGCTGGATACTTCCCCCTCTTAGAATATAAAATAAGCTACAGTATATTGTAAATGTCATCTCTTATAGCAAGCATCCCCATGGACCTTAACTCTAGTGGAGTGTAGCCCTTACCAACGAGTGGAAAACAACTGAATCTGATGGGAATTTCACCCCATAAAGTCAATCCATTACTTATTCTACCATTATAACACCCATGGCTGTTACACTGAATTCCATATACGGCACTATATATATATATATATATAGCACACACCTGAATATACGGTCGATCTCCAAGGCATTTCTAGTTGATCAGCTAACTATGTGTATGTGACCAATACAATTTTTATTTGATTTGTGTGTATCAAGAATGGTCCACCACCCAAAGGACATACAGCCAACCTGACACACCTGGGGGTGCAACTCAATATTTGTATTTTTTTATTTGACCTTTATTTAACCAGGCAAGTCAGTTAAGAACAAATTCTTATTTTCAATGACGGCCTAGGAACAGTGGGTTAACTGCCTGTTCAGGGGCAGAACAACAGATTTGTACCTTGTCAGCTCGGGGGTTTGAACATGCAACCTTCCGGTTACTAGTCCAACACTCTAACCGCTAGGCTACCCTGCCGCCCCAATATTAGGAAGGTGTTCTTAATAGTTTGTACACCCGGTGTACATTTCACTACATGAATACTCCCTCTACCAATGTGACCCCATAACCTCTTACCTGGGAAACTAGGACCCTACTGTTGGCCCCTGAGGAGTCTAGGACCCTGCTTTTGGCCCCTTGGGAGTCTAGGACTCTGCTGTTGGCCCCTGGGGAGTCTAGGACACTGCTGTTGGCCCCTGGGGAGCGCAGAGAGGACCAGGAGGCTGGGGATGGCAGCCTGGATGCCTCTCTCCCCCCTGGGTCTACCCCCATCCTGTGGATGGGTGGGGGGACCGCTGTGGCTGTGGTGGGGTGAAAGAACTCCACAGGGAGATGGAAGAGAGGAGAGGAGGAACCTCTACATCCGACACTGCCAACCTGGTCACTGTGATGGCCATCACCATCTGTTGATGTACAGTTATTATCTATAGAAAGATAGAAATGTTGCATGTAGAATGAACATGAGTTATCTATCCATTTATCCATCCATCCATCCATCCAGTCATCCATCCAGCTGTATAACGCTAATGTTATGGTGGGAGGAAGGATAGGCATGTCATTGAATGTCGTTAATCAATGTATTTGTGTATGCCTGCCCATCTGTCTTTTAGTTAATTAACATTGGGATGTCGGTGTAATCAACTGTGTGAATACGGAGCAAAACATCATTTTCTCTCTCACACATCTGAGCATGAGAAGGAAAACCTTCTGAATGAAATGAGCATTTCAATGTCAAAGTCATGTGATCATCACTAAACACAGTCAGTTAAATACCAAGAGCATAAACCAAGGTCACAAGATGAAAATGTCAACTGGTAATGTATGCACACATATCCATCAGATTTCACAAGTGCTAATGAGATGGGAAGAAAAAGGAGAACAAGGTTACCTCTGTTGTGGTGGAGGTACTGGAGAGACTGGCTCTGGAACTGGGGCTGGGCACCCACCTCTAGCAGGAACCCTACCCCATCTTCAGGGCCTCTGCTGTGGGGTCGAGAACCTCCGTGCCCCCAGCGCCCTCCACACCCAGCCTGAATCCCCCTCAGTTCCTCAGAACTGTGGGAGTCACTGCTCCCTCTCTCCTCCTATAGAGAGAAAGAGATGGGGGAGGGCGAGTACCTCAGAGTTATCCTATAACAAATATAAGCATTCGGGATGACTTCAATTAACACTCACATATAATCTGTAAAGTTCCAGGTACTACTGCTAGCATTATTAGAAATCAATAAGCATCTGTTGCTATGGCTATAAGGGCTAGCCCTATCTAGAGTGAATGACCATATAACATTCTATCTCCGGGCAGCTAACATCTATTAGCATTTTAAGTGTATTAACCAAATGAGGCTACCCCTGGTGTAGCATGTTAAAAGAGTTCAACTACCACACTAGCATATTAGCATTGAAATAGGCATAACTTAGAGCCAAAGGTGGTTGCACTTGAGTGCTTGTTCTTGTTGTTAATATTTGGAAAGACTGCCATTTTGTTAGCTGATAGCACCATTCATTAGGGGTTAGCCGAGCACGCTTGCTAACTAGCCAACATCAGCAACAACAACAACAATAACAACAACAAAAGCGTTGTCTGTGGTAAAGCAAAAGTCTCAATGTAAATAGTGTTAACTGAAAAGAAATGACCAAATGAAATATTGATACCAATGAAATATAATTTTAATAAAAACCACCATGGGATATTTTTCCAATTTAGAGAATTTTAGACATTATGATATTTTCTACTATTTGATACTTCATCTCTCTTCAGTCAATACATCTGTTGATTAGTAATATATTTTTCCAAACTAAAGTAATTGCAAGCTCCACAGTGCCTCGTTTTAGATTGGATATCAAATTAGTTTCAATAGAGAAAAGCAATAAGGTAAACCAGATGAAACAGCTTAGAGGAGACGGGATGATTACACAGACACACACACACACCACGATCATGCACACACACACACATCACGATCATGCTCACACACACACACGCATGCGCACCCACATCGCGATCATTCTCACACACACGAACGCACACGCACGCATGCACACACACACATCACAATCTTGCTTACACGCACGCACACACACACATACGCGCACACACACAGGCACACAGACACCAACAAACACAGACCCGTCGCCCTAGCCTGCCCACGGCACATGGTGAAACACACACGGGAGCATTGATTCGCTAATCAAGCAGTTAATGCATTGGGATGCAGTGTGTGATACAATGTGTTCAAGTGTGTAAGCAGTTGAATTATGCAAGAACAAAAAGTATATAGTTTCTCAGTGTGTGCGCATGTTTTCTGACAATCAGAGTAAGTTTGTGCATGTGCACGCCCCACCTTGCCGTCCCTGACCAGGAGCTGGTAGTCACTGTGGTCGTCCAGACTAAGATCATCAGGAAGGGCCAGTGATGACGACTTGTCAGACAACTGCTCTGACATCAGAGACGCCTGCTCCACCTCAGCCAATTGGATCTGCGATACAAACACACAGAATTCCAACAGCACATTATGTTATTCAATACACCCGATTTCTTATGTGAAAAGTGTGAGAAACATTTTCTTTTTGGTAAAAATATTATGATTCATTATAAGCGCATTTAAAGTGCCAAATAATGCATATACAGTGCACAATAACACTTGCTATAAGCTGTCATAACAACTCATACAGTTCAAATGTGTTGCCCTGTATCCAGTGACTGACAAAAGTTCTAACAGACTAAAGTTGTAACGGACTAAAGTAGTATCTGACAAAAGTTCTAACTGACTAAAGTAGTAACGGACTAAAGTAGTAACGGACTAAAGTAGTATCTGACAAAAGTTCTAACTGACTAAAGTAGTAACGGACTAAAGTAGTATCTGACTAAATTTGTAACGGACTAAAGTTGTAACGGACTAAAGTAGGAACTGACTAAAGTAGTAACTGACTAAAGTAGTAACAGACTAAAGTAGTAACTGACTAAAGTTGTAACGGACTAAAGTAGTAACTGACTAAAGTAGTAACTGACTAAAGTAGTAACGGACTAAAGTAGTAACGGACTAAAGTAGTAACTGACTAAAGTTGTATCTGACTAAAGTAGTAACTGACTAAAGTTGTAACTGGCTAACGTAGTAACTGACTAAAGTAGTAACTGACTAAAGTAGTATCTGACTAAAGTAGTAACTGACTAAAGTTGTAACTGACTAAAGTAGTAACGGACTAACGTAGTAACTGACTAAAGTAGTAACTGACTAAAGTAGTAACTGACTAAAGTAGTAACTGACTAAAGTAGTATATGACTAAAGTAGTATCTGACTAAAGTAGTAACTGACTAAAGTTGTAACTGACTAAAGTAGTAACGGACTAACGTAGTAACTGACTAAAGTAGTAACTGACTAAAGTAGTAACTGACTAAAGTAGTAACTGACTAAAGTTGTAACTGACTAAAGTAGTAACTGACTAAAGTAGTAACTGACTAAAGTAGTAACGGACTAAAGTAGTAACTGACTAAAGTAGTAACTGACTAAAGTTGTAACGGACTAAAGTAGGAACTGACTAAAGTAGTAACTGACTAAAGTAGTAACAGACTAAAGTAGTAACTGACTAAAGTTGTAACGGACTAAAGTAGTAACTGACTAAAGTAGTAACTGACTAAAGTAGTAACGGACTAAAGTAGTAACGGACTAAAGTAGTAACTGACTAAAGTTGTATCTGACTAAAGTAGTAACTGACTAAAGTTGTAACTGACTAACGTAGTAACTGACTAAAGTAGTACCTGACTAAAGTAGTATCTGACTAAAGTAGTAACTGACTAAAGTTGTAACTGACTAAAGTAGTAACGGACTAACGTAGTAACTGACTAAAGTAGTAACTGACTAAAGTAGTAACTGACTAAAGTAGTATATGACTAAAGTAGTATCTGACTAAAGTAGTAACTGACTAAAGTTGTAACTGACTAAAGTAGTAACGGACTAACGTAGTAACTGACTAAAGTAGTAACTGACTAAAGTAGTAACTGACTAAAGTAGTAACTGACTAAAGTTGTAACTGACTAAAGTAGTAACTGACTAAAGTAGTAACTGACTAAAGTAGTAACGGACTAAAGTAGTAACTGACTAAAGTAGTAACTGACTAAAGTTGTAACGGACTAAAGTAGTATCTGACTAAAGTAGTAACTGACTAAAGTTGTAACTGACTAACGTAGTAACTGACTAAAGTAGTAACTGACTAAAGTTGTAACTGACTAAAGTAGTATCTGACTAAAGTAGTAACTGACTAAAGTAGTAACTGACTAAAGTATTAACTGACTAAAGTAGTAACTGACTAAAGTAGTAACGGCACTAAAGTAGTAACTGACTAAAGTAGTAACGGACTAACGCAGTAACTGACTAAAGTAGTAACTGACTAAAGTTGTATCTGACTAAAGTAGTAACTGACTAAAGTAGTAACTGACTAAAGTTGTAACTGACTAAAGTAGTAACTGACTAAAGTAGTAACTGACTAAAGTAGTAACGGACTAAAGTAGTATCTGACTAAAGTTGTATCTGACTAAAGTAGTAACTGACTAAAGTTGTAACTGACTAAAGTTGTAACTGACTAAAGTAGTAACTGACTAAAGTAGTAACTGACTAAAGTAGTAACTGACTAAAGTTGTAACTGACTAAAGTAGTAACTGACTAAAGTAGTAACTGACTAAAGTAGTAACTGACTAAAGTAGTAACTGACTAAAGTAGTAACGGACTAAAGTAGTAACGGACTAACGTAGTAACTGACTAAAGTAGTAACTGACTAAAGTAGTAACTGACTAAAGTTGTATCTGACTAAAGTAGTAACTGACTAAAGTAGTAACTGACTAAAGTTGTAACTGACTAAAGTAGTAACTGACTAAAGTAGTAACTGACTAAAGTAGTAACGGACTAAAGTAGTATCTGACTAAAGTTGTATCTGACTAAAGTAGTAACTGACTAAAGTTGTAACTGACTAAAGTTGTAACTGACTAAAGTAGTAACTGACTAAAGTAGTAACTGACTAAAGTAGTAACTGACTAAAGTTGTAACGGACTAAAGTAGTAACTGACTAAAGTAGTAACTGACTAAAACAGTAACTGACTAAAGTAGTAACTGACTAAAGTAGTAACTGACTAAAGTAGTAACTGACTAAAGTAGTAACGGACTAAAGTAGTAACTGACTAAAGTTGTAACTGACTAAAGTAGTAACTGACTAAAACAGTAACTGACTAAAGTAGTAACTGACTAAAGTAGTAACTGACTAAAGTAGTAACTGACTAAAACAGTAACTGACTAAAGTAGTAACTGACTAAAGTAGTAACTGACTAAAACAGTAACTGATTAAAGTAGTAACTGACTAAAACAGTAACTGACTAAAGTTGTAACTGACTAAAGTAGTAACTGACTAAAGTAGTAACTGACTAAAGTAGTAACTGACTAAAGTTGTAACTGACTAAAGTAGTAACGGACTAAAGTAGTAACTGACTAAAGTAGTAACGGACTAACATAGTAACTGACTAAAACAGTAACTGACTAAAGTAGTAACTGACTAAAGTTGTAACTCCCACAGTGATGTAAGTAATTGACAGCCTGCTCTCTAGGTGGACTGTGTCAAAAAGTTGAGCGGCTGATTGGCTGACAGTCATGGAGGTGGTAGTGACAGGTTGGTATGGTAATATGGCAGTATGGGATATATCTGGACCATTAGACCGACTCTGAGGAATCTCCCTGTCAGCTGGTCTGAGCCCATCAGTAGAATGAAAAAGAGGGAGGGATGGGAGAAAGAGAGAAAGGGAAAGAGAGCGAAGTGAAGAGAGAGAGAGAGATAGAGAAATAAAGAGAGAGAAAATAAAAACAATGAAGAGAGGGTGAAAGATGGAGAGAGAGAGAGAGAGAGATAGATGGATGGATGGACAGATGATGTCGGGTTAAGGTGAGACCTCTCACTACTGTTCTCTCTGTGTGTACTGCAGTACATCTAGCATAGTATGTAAAGTATGCCCCCCCACACACACACACACACACACACACACACACACACACACACACACACACACACACACACATACACACTCCACACTGATAAACCATCAAACATTGACATCCCAGTCATCCCACCATCATTACTGACACGTGATGTGTTTCAGGCCCACAGTCATGAAAACCACATATTACTTAAATTACTTACACATGTAGACTCAGCAAAAAAAGAAACATCCATTTTTCAGAACCCTGTTCTTCAAAGATAATTAGTACAAATCCAAATAACTTCACAGATCTTCATTGTAAAGGGTTTAAACACTGTTTCCCATGCTTGTTTAATGAACCATAAACAATTAATGACATGCACCTGTGGAACGGTCGTTAAGACACTAACTGCTTACAGATGGTAGGCAATTAAGGTCACAGTTATGCAAACTTAGGACACTAAAGAGGCCTTTCTACTGACTCTGAAAAACACCAAAAGATAGATGCCCAGGGTCCCTGCTCACCTGCGTGAACGTGCCTTAGGCATGCTGCAAGGAGGCAAGAGGACTGCAGATGTGGCCAGGGCAATAAACTGCAATGTCCTTACTGTGAGACACCTAAGAAAGCACTACAGGGAGACAGGATGGACAGCTGATCCTCATCACAGTGGCAGACCACGTGTAACAACACCTGCACAGGATTGGTACATCCGAACATCACACCTGCGGGACAGGTACATGATGGCAACAACAACTCCCCGAGTTACATCAGGAAGGCACAATCCCTCCATCAGTGCTCAGACTGTCCACAATAGGCTGAGAGAGGCTAGACTGAGGGCTTATAGGCCTGTTGTAAAGGCAGGTCCTCACCAGACATCACCCCCAGCAACAACGTCGCCTATGGGCACAAACCCATCGTTGCTGGACCAGGCAGGACTGGCAAAAAGTGTTCTTCACTGACGAGTCACGGTTTTGTCTCACCAGGGGTGATGGTCGGATTCACATTTATCGTTGAAGGAATGAGCGTTACACCGAGGCCTGTACTCTGGAGCGGGATTGATTTGGAGGTGGAGGGTCCATCATGGTCTGAGGCAGTGTGTCACAGCATCATCGGATTGAGCTTTTCTCATTGCAGGCAATCTCATCCTCCTGCAAGACATCCTCCTCCCTCATGTGGTACCCTTCCTGCAGGCTCATCCTGACATGACCCTCCAGCATGACAATGCCACCAGCCATACTGCTCGTTCTGTGCATGATTTCCTGCAAGACAGGAATTTCAGTGTTCTGTCATGACCATCGGAGAGCCCGGATCTCAATCCCATTGAGCACGTCTGGGACCTTTTGGATCGGAGGGTGAGGGCTAGGGCCATTCCCCCCCAGAAATGTCCGGGAACTTGCAGGTGCCTTGGTGGAAGAGCGGGGTAACATCAAGAACAGCAAGAATTGGCTAATCTGGTGCAGTCCGTGAGAAGGAGCTGGTGGCCACACCAGATACTGACTGTTACTTTTGCTTTTGACCCCCCCCCCCCTTTGTTCAGGGACACATTATTCAATTTCTGTTAGTCACATGTCTGTGGAACTTGTTCAGTTCATGTCTCAGTTGTTGAATCTTGTTATGTTCATACATATATTTACACATGTTAAGTTCGCTGAAAATAAACGTAGTTGACAGTGAGAGGACGTTTCTTACTTTGCTGAGTTTATATAGAAATGTATAGAAATGTACATAATTAATTAAATACATGCATTCTCCAGTGTTCCCCATGGTAACTCCAGAAAGACCAAACACAGCAGCGAATGTGCATCATCACATTATTCCCAAAGGTTACGTCTGGTAGCGAAGCAAACACACACACACACACACACACACACACACACACACACACACACACACACACACACACACACACACACACACACACAGCATATAAATAATGCATATGAAGATAGCATCACAATAAAAATATGATGGATAGATAGGGAATGTGTGTGTGTGTGTGTGTGTGTGTGTGTGTGTGTGTGTGTGTGTGTGTGTGTGTGTGTGTGTGTGTGTGTGTGTGTGTGTGTGTGTGTGTGTGTGTGTGTGTGTGTGTGTGTGTGTGTGTGTGTGTGTGTGTGTGTGTGCATGCATGTCATCCGTATTTGAAAGTCAACTCAACATAGTCCTGAATTAAATGATTTTGTTGAGAGAATAGCAACAAGGTTAGAGGGAGGTTGAATGTGATTGGCCAACATCAGATATGTAGATGAGATGTTCTCATACTGAACCAACAGAACTGGATTCTCCAGGGAATGGTACATCCTTGTCATGAGCATTTCTTTCTGTTTGTGATTTAACAAACTACCATGCAGATTACATTAACATAAAGAGAGATGACACACACACACACACACACACACACACACACACACACACACACACACACACACACACACACACACACATGTGCACACACAAAGTGTATCATACACACACACATTAAACGTTTGTATTTAAGTGTGTGTGTCATCATTCAGAAGAACATTAATGTAAGGTATGGAGGGAAAGCGCTGTTTTCTCAGTCTGTTTGATTGGCAGCTACCACTATAGCTGCCTTTGAGTTATACAGCAGGATGATTGACATGAGATGGTAATCCCATATCGATGTATTGTGTGTGTGTGTGTGTGTGTGTGTGATATGTGTACTGTAAGTGTGCGTGTGCATGTTTGTGAGCACCTGTGTGTGTTTGTGCATTCATATTGTGTGTGTATGTGTGTGCATGTGTACCTCTTGCAGATTTCCCTTGTAGTCCTTCCAGACAGGAGAAGAGGTAGAGGAGTAGTGATGGAAGACAGATCCAGAGAGGTTGTCAATCATCAGCATCTCTCCTTCAAATGAGTCCTTTATCAGCAGAGATACGCTGTCCAACCACTGACTCTCCTGGAGACACACAGAGGATATGTACATTAAACACTGTCTCCTGGAGACACACAAAGGATATATACATTAAACACTGTCCACTGACTCTCCTGGAGACACACAGAGGATATACCCAGTACCAGTCAAAAGTTTGGGCACACCTTCTCATTCAAGGGTTTTTCTTTATTTGTACTATTTTCTACATTGTAGAATAATAGTGAAGACAACAAAACTATGAAATATAACATATGGAATCATGTAGTAACCAAAAAAGTGTTACAAAAAGTATATTTTATATTTAAGATTCTTCAATGTAGCCACCCTTTGCCTTGATGACAGCTTTGCAAACTCTTGGCATTCTCTCAACCAGCTTCACCTAGAATGCTTTTCCAACAGTCTTGAAGGAGTTCCCACATATACTGAGCACTTGTTGGCTGCTTTTCCTTCACTCTGCAGTCCAACTCATCCCAAACCATCTCAGTTGGGTTGAGGTCGGGTGATTGTGGAGGCCAGGTCATCTGATGCAGCACTCCATCACTCTCCTTCTTGGTCAAATAGCCCTTACACAGCCTGGAGGTGTGTTGGGTCATTGTCCTGTTGAAAAACAAATGATAGTCCCACTAAGCGCAAACCAGACGGGATGACGTAACGCTGCAGAATGCTGTGGTAGCCATGCTGGTTAAGAAAATTCAAATAAATCACTGACAGTGTCACCAACAAAGCACTCCCACACCATCACACCTCCTCCTCCATGCTTCATGGTGGAAACCACACATGCAGAGATCATCTGTTCACCTACTCTGCACCTCACAAAGGCAAGGCAGTTGGAACCAAACATTTGGACTCATCAGACCAAAAGGACAGATTTCCACTGGTCTAATGTCCATTGATCGTGGTTCTTGGCCCAAGCAAGTTTCTTCTTATTGGTATCTTTAGTAGTGGTATCTTCGAAGCACTTCGACTATGAAAACCTGATTCATTGAGTCTCTTCTGAACAGTTGATGTTGAGATGTGTCTGTTACTTGAACTCTGTGAAGCATTTATTTGGCCAGCAATTTCTTATGCAGTTAACTCTAATGAACTTATCCTCTGCAGCAGAGGTAACTCTGGGTCTTCCTTTCCTGTGTCGGTCCTCATGAGAGACAGTTTCATCATAGCGCTTGATGGTTTCTTCGACTGCACTTGAAGAAACTTTAAAAAGTTCTTGACATTTTCCGGATTGACTGACCTTCATGTCTTACAGTAATGATGGACTGTCGTTTCTCTTTGCTTATTTGAGCTGTTCTTGACATAATATGGACTTGGTCTTTTCCCAAATAGGGCTATCTTCTGTACATCACCCTACCTTGTCACAGCTTGACACCCTGGGCCTCAACCCCACCCTGTGCAACTTGGTCCTGGACTTCCTGACAGGCCGCCCCCAGGTGGTGAAGGTAGGAAACAATATTTCCACTCCACTGATCCTCAACACGTGGGCCCTACAAGGGTGCAATCTCAGGCCTCTCCTGTACTCCCTGTTCACCCATGACTGCGTGGCCATGCACGCCTCCAACTCAATCATCAAGTTTGCAGACGACACTACAGTGGTAGGCTTGATTACCAACAATGAAGAGACAGCCTACAGGGAGGAGGTGAGGGCTCTGGGAGTGTGATGTCAGGAAAATAACCTCACACTCAATGTCAGCAAAACGATTATTGTGGACTTCAGGAAACAGCAAAGGGAGCACCCCCCTATCCACATCGACAGGACAGCAGTGGAGAAGGTGGAAAGTTTTAAGTTCCTTGGTGTACTGTACATATCACTGACAAACTGAAATGGTCCACACACACAGACAGTGTGGTGAAGAAGGCGCAACAGCGCCTCTTCAACCTTAGAAGGCTGAAAAAATGTGTCTTGTCACCGAAAACCCCACTAACTTTTACAGGTCAACAATTGAGAGCATCCTGTCGGGCTGTATCACCGCCTGGTACAGCGACTGCACCGCCCACAAACGCAGAGCACTTCAGAGGGTGGTGCGGTCTGCACCACGCTTCACCGGGGGCAAACTACCTTCCCTACAGGACACCTACAACACCCGATGTCACAGGAAGGCCAAATAGATCATCAAGGACAACAACCACCGAGCCACTGCCTGCTCACCCTGCTTACCGTCCAGAAGGCGAGGTCAGTACTGGTGCATCAGAGCTGGGACAGAGATTGAAAAACAGCTTCTATCTTAAAGCCATCAGACTGTTAAACAGCCATCACTAACACAGAGAGGAGGGCTGCCTACCTACAGACATGACGTCATTGGTAACTTTAATAAATGGAACACTAGTCACTTTAATAATACCACTTTAAAAATGTTTACATCTCTCGCATTACTCATCTCATATGTATATACTGTATCCTTTACTATCTATTCTTTACTATCTATTGCATCTTAGCCGCTCGGTCACTGCTCATCCATATATTTTACACATACACCACCGTTCAACAGGTTGGGGTCACTTAGAATTGTCCTTGTTTTTGAAGGAAAAGCACATAACTTCAAATTGATCGGAAATACAGTGCAGACATTGTTAATGTTGTAAATGACTTGTAGCTGGAAACGGCTGATTTTAAATGGAATATCTACATAGGCGTTCAGAGGCCCATTATCAACAACCATCACTCCTATGTTCCAATGGCACGTTGTGTTAGCTAATCCAAGCTTATAATTTTAAGGCTAATTGATCATTAGAAAACTGGCAGCTTCATTAAATAGTACCCACAAAACACCAGTCTCAACGTCAACAGTGAGGAGGCGACTCCGAGATGCTGGCCTTCTACGCAGAGTTCCTCTGTCCAGTGTCTGTGTTAATTTGCCCATCTTAATCTTTTCTTTTTCTTGGCCAGTCTGAGATATGGCTTTTTCTTTGCAACTCTGCCTAGAAGGCCAGCATCCCAGAGTCACCTCTTCACTGTTGACGTTGAGACTGGTGTTTTGCATGTACTATTTAATGAAGCTGCCATTTGAGAGCTTGTGAGGCATCTGTGTCTCAAACTAGACACTCTAATGTACTTGTCCTCTTGCACCGGGCCTCCGACTCCTCTTTCTATTCTGGTTAGCGCCAGTTTGCTCTGTTCTGTGAAGGGAGTAGTACACAGCGTTGTACGAGATCTTCAGTTTCTTGGCAATTTCTCACATGAAATAGCCTTCATTTTCAGAACAAGAATAGACTGACGAGTTTCATTAGAAAGTTAATTGTTTCTGCCATTTTGAGCTTGTAATCAAACCAACAAATGCTGATGCTCCAGATACTCAACTAGTCTAAAGGAGGCCAGTTTTATTGCTTCTTTAATCAGAACAGCAGTTTTCAGTTGTGCTAACAGATTGCAAAAGGGTTTACTAATGATCAATTAGCCTTTTAAATGACAAACTTGGATTAGCTAACACAACGTGCCATTGGAACACAGGAGTGATGGTTGCTGATAATGGGCCTCTGTACGCCTATGTAGATATTCCATAAAAAATCTGCAGTTTCCAGCTACAATAGTAATTTACAACAAAACATTAACAATGTCTACACTGTATTTCTGATCAATTTGATGTTATTTTAATGGGCAAAAAATGTGCTTTTCTTTCAAAAACAAGGACATTTGTAAGTGACCCCAAACTTTTGAACGGTGGTGTAGATATTCTCATCCCATTCCATTCCATACTAGATTGTGTGTATTAGGTTTTGTTGTGGAATTGTTAGATATTATCTGTTAGATACTGCTGCACTGTCGGATCTAAAAGCATAAACATTTCACTACACTCACAACAACATCTGCTAACCATGTGTATGTGACTAATAACATTTGATTTGACAACACAACTGATTGTCTCAAACGCATTAAGAAGGAAAGAAATTCCACAAATGAACTATTAACAAGGCACACCTGTTAATTGAAATGCATTCCAGGTGACTACCTCATGAAGCTGGTTGAGAGAATGCCAAGAGGGTGCAAAGCTGTCATCAAGGCAAGGGTTGGCTACTTTGAAAAATCTCAAATATAAAATATATTTTGATTTGTTTTACAACTTTTTTGGTTACTACATGATTCCATATGTGTTATTTCATAGTTTTGATGTCTTCACTATTATTCTACAATGTAGAAAATAGTCAAAATAAAGAAACACGCTTGAATGAGAAGGTGTGTCCAAACGTTTGACTGGTACTGTGTACAACTCATTACAGGCCAACTCATACATTTACCTACAATACAGTGAGTGTGCGCCCGGAGATAGGAAGGTTGGAAGTTTGATCCTTGGTCGAGGCATACTCCTTGGCACTCAGCATTAAGGAAATAGATTGGGAGTAAGTCCCTGAGACACGTAGACGAGCGTCCTATCCAGGGGGTGTACTTGTACATCAAGCTGCCTCACGCTACAGAAACAGGAGATAGGATCCTGATGCTATGGGCCGTTCCTCACACAAGGTGCATACTGTACTTGGTACTTTTGTGAACGCAAGTAAGAAACATGAAGATCCACTCTATAAAGCATTCTGACATCTGAAGCAAATAAGAATACATTAACATTTTGACTAGGTTAACCAGACTAGGTTTAACCAGACTAGGTTTAACCAGACTAGGTTAACCAGACTAGGTTTAACCAGACTAGGTTTAACCAGACCAGGTTTAACCAGACTAGGTTTACCAGACTAGGTTTACCAGACTAGGTTTAACCAGACTAGGTTTACCAGACTAGGTTTAACAGACCAGGTTTAACCAGACTAGGTTTACCAGACTAGGTTTACCAGACTAGGTTTACCAGACTAGGTTTAACCAGACTAGTTTACCAGACTAGGTTTAACCAGACTAGGTTACCAGACTAGGTTTACCAGACTAGGTTTAACCAGACTAGGTTTACCAGACTAGGTTTAACCAGACTAGGTTTAACCAGACTAGGTTACCAGACTAGGTTTAACCAGACTAGGTTTAACCAGACTAGGTTTAACCAGACTAGGTTTACCAGACTATGTTTACCAGACTAGGTTAAACCAGACTAGGTTTAACCAGACTAGGTTTACCAGACTAGGTTTAACCAGACTAGGTATAACCAGACTAGGTTAAACCAGACTAGGTTTAACCAGACTAGGTTTACCAGACCAAACTCTGCCCTTGATGAAGAAAGCGTTGGTGGTTTGACAGGAGCAGCCTGTGATGATCATTCCTGCTGTGTGTTTTAGCTTCTCAGTGTGATGGTGATTCACATCATCAAGCCTGAAGACAGAAGATCCAGGCAGCGTCTAGCGCTCTGTATGAACACACATGGTGTTAACACACCTTGTTGATCTCTCTCTGTGTGTGTGTGTGTGTGGGGTGTGTGGTGTGTGTGTGGGTGTGTGTGTGTGTGTGTGTGTGTGTGTGTGTGTGTGTGTGTGTGTGTGTGTGTGTGTGTGGTGTGTTGAGTGTGTGTGTGTGTGTGTATATGTGTGTGTGAGTGTGTGTGTGTATATGTGTGTGTGAGTGTGTGTGTGACATCTACCCCCGGGGCCTGTCCCTGTCAGTGTGTTGATTTCCTGTCTGTCAAACTCAACATCTTGGCACTCCACTTCCTGTAGTCAGCCCTCCGACAGAGATGCTCATTCTAGGCCTGGCCGTTTCTATGGTATTTCAAGGCTTTCTCTCTCTGTCCCTCTGTCGCTCACTTTCTCTCTTTCTCTCTTTCTCACCCTCCTCCTCCCTTCTCTCTCTTTCACACTCTCTCCCAAGCCGTCTTACTTGTGTAAAATGTATCTCCCTCTCATCTCTCATTCTCTCTTTATGCTTCCGTTTTTCGTAACCCATAGTGAAGATGATTCATTCTGTTCTCTTTCATACACATAGTGAAGATGATTCATTCTGTTCTCTTTTCATAACCCATAGTGAAGATGATTCATTATGTTCTCTTTTCGTAACCCATAGTGAAGATGATTCATTCTGTTCTCTTTTCATAACCCATAGTGGAAGATGATTCATTCTGTTCTCTTTCATAACCCATAGTGAAAATGATTCATTCTGTTCTCTATTCATACCATAGTGAAGATGATTCATTCTGTTCTCTTTCATAACCCAGAGTGAAGATGATTCATTCTGTTCTCTTTTCATAACCCAGATGAAGATGATTCATTCTGTTCTCTTTCATAACCCATAGTGAAGATCTTCATTCTGTTCTATTTCGTAACCCAGAGTGAAGATGATTCATTCTGTTCTCTTCGTAAACCATAGTGAAGATGATTCATTCTGTTCTCTTTTCATAACCCATAGTGAAGATGATTCATTCTGTTCTCTTTTCATAACCCATAGTGAAGATGATTCATTCTGTCTCTTTTCATAAACCCATAGTGAAGATGATTCATTCTGTTCTCTTTTCATAACCCAGAGTGAAGATGATTCATTCTGTTCTCTTTTCATACCCATAGTGAAAGATGATTCATTCTGTTCTCTTTTCATAACCCATAGTGAAGATGATTCAGTCTGTTCTCTTTTCATAACCCATAGTGAAGATGATTCATTCTGTTCTCTTTTCATAACCCATAGTGAAGATTATTCATTCTGTTCTCTTTTCATAACCCATAGTGAAGATGATTCATTCTGTTCTCTTTCATAACCCATAGTGAAGATGATTCATTCTGTTCTGTTGTTTAATTAAGACATTATCTGGTAAGTGTCCTGTTATTTCTAACTCTCATAGGTAGAGCGAAGCACACACACACACACACACACACACACACACACACACACACACACACACACACACACACACACCACACACACACACACACACACAAACCACACATACACACACACACACACGTACACACGCACGCACCACACGACCACACACACACACACAGAAATGAACCCTTCCCCATATAGACCTCCATGGCACAAGGCAGGGGTAGATCCAAGACAAATGCTGCCCATACTAAACATTGTTTGTGTTTTAAGAGCTAATGCGCATCGACAACTTCCATTCAACCAGATATTCCATTGAATAGAATCCAGTGACAGGATATTCTACAGGATCAATGTGCTGCATCGAGAGGTTCTGCTTCTAATTAAAATAACCCAGAGTTAAAAAGTCTTTCAAGTAGAGGTTGGAGTTCAATTAGATATTGAAGAGCTGGTGTTGTGTGTGTACGTGTGAGAGTGTGTGTGTGTTCCTGTCTTTCTCTGTGGGCACTGCCAAGCTCCAGCTATTGACTGGCAGTCTGCCCTCCTCACCTTACACTCTCCACTACCCTCAGAGATGGACACCCACACAGAGACACACAGAAAGGTTACAGGCGGGCATGCAACTCAGCAGGGGCTCAACGATTGGCCACTCGGAGGTCCTGGTGGGTAAGTGTTAGCGCTGACCTCATTTGATTGGCTGCCCCCCCAGCTGGCCCTCCCATCCACCACTGCACCATAACCAATCACACCCCACTGTGACCCCCCCTCTTGGTTGGCTCAATAGTCCAACTGTCTCACTACTGCTTCAAGCAATAACATGTACTCTGA
>NW_022264667.1:0-25231 GCF_002021735.2 Oncorhynchus kisutch
ACCCAGAGACAGACAGAACCGGGCTACGGAGGTCCGATCTCCCCCTGTCACCCAGAGACAGACAGAACGGGCTACGGAGGTCCGATCTCCCCCTGTCACCCAGAGACAGACAGAACCGGGCTACGGAGGTCCGATCTCCCCCTGTCACCAGAGACAGACAGAACCGGGCTACGGAGGTCCCATCTCCCCCTGTCACCCAGAGACAGACAGAACCGGGCTACGGAGGTCCGATCTCCCCCTGTCACCCAGAGACAGACAGAACCGGGCTACGGAGGTCCGATCTCCCCCTGTCACCCAGAGACAGACAGAACCGGGCTACGGAGGTCCGATCTCCCCTGTCACCCAGAGACAGACAGAACCGGGCTACGGAGGTCCGATCTCCCCTTGTCACCCAGAGACAGACAGAACCGGGCTACGGAGGTCCGATCTCCCCTGTCACCAGAACAGACAGACAGAACCGGGCTACGGAGGTCCGATCTCCCCCTGTCACCCAGAGACAGACAGAACCGGGCTACGGAGGTCCGATCTCCCCCTGTCACCCAGAGACAGACAGAACCGGGCTACGGAGGTCCGATCTCCCCCTGTCACCCAGAGACAGAGGACAGAACGGGCTACGGAGGTCCCATCTCCCCCTGTCACCAGAGACAGACAGAACCGGGCTACGGAGGTCCGATCTCCCCCTGTCACCCAGAGACAGACAGAACGGGCTACGGAGGTCCGATCTCCCCTGTCACCCAGAGACAGACAGAACCGGGCTACGGAGGTCCGATCTCCCCTGTCACCCAGAGACAGACAGAACGGGCTACGGAGGTCCGATCTCCCCCTGTCACCCAGAGACAGAGACAGAACCGGGCTACGGAGGTCCCATCTCCCCCTGTCACCCAGAGACAGACAGAACCGGGCTACGGAGGTCCGATCTCCCCTGTCACCCAGAGACAGACAGAACCGGGCTACGGAGGTCCGATCTCCCCCTGTCACCCAGAGACAGACAGACAGAACCGGGCTACGGAGGTCGATCTCCCCCTGTCACCCAGAGACAGACAGAACCGGGCTACGGAGGTCCGATCTCCCCCTGTCACCCAGAGACAGACAGAACCGGGCTACGGAGGTCCGTTCTCCCCTGTCACCAGAGACAGACAGAACCGGGCTACGGAGGTCCGATCTCCCCCTGTCACCCAGAGACAGACAGAACCGGGCTACGGAGGTCCGATCTCCCCCTGTCACCCAGAGACAGACAGAACCGGGCTACGGAGGTCCGATCTCCCCTGTCACCCAGAGACAGACAGAACCGGGCTACGGAGGTCCGATCTCCCCCTGTCACCAAGAGACAGACAGAACCGGGCTACGGAGGTCCGATCTCCCCTGTCACCCAGAGACAGACAGAAACGGGCTACGGAGGTCCGATCTCCCCCTGTCACCCAGAGACAGACAGAACCGGGCTACGGAGGTCCGATCTCCCCCTGTCACCAGAGACAGACAGAACCGGGCTACGGAGGTCCGATCTCCCCCTGTCACCCAGAGACAGACAGACAACCGGGCTACGGAGGTCCGATCTCCCCCTGTCACCCAGACAGACAGAACCGGGCTACGGAGGTCTGATCTGCCCCTGTCACCCAGAGACAGACAGAACCGGACTACGGAGGT
The DNA here is from genome assembly GCF_002021735.2 of Oncorhynchus kisutch. NCBI lineage: Eukaryota > Metazoa > Chordata > Actinopteri > Salmoniformes > Salmonidae > Oncorhynchus > Oncorhynchus kisutch. The sequence continues at coordinate 1,645 of NW_022264667.1, forward strand.
CCGATCTCCCCTGTCCACCAGAGACAGACAGACAAGACAGAACCGGGCTACGGAGGTCCGATCTCCCCCTGTCCCCAGACAGACAGACAGAACCGGGCTACGGAGGTCTGATCTGCCCCTGTCACCAAGACAGACAGAACCGGACTACGGAGGTCCGATCTCCCCCTGTCACCCAGAGACAGACAGAAGACTGCGGAGGTCCGATCTCCCCTGTCACCAGAGACAGACAGAACTGGGCTACGGAGGTCCGATCTCCCCCTGTCACCCAGAGACAGACAGAACTGGGCTACGGAGTCCATCTCCCCCTGTCACCCAGAGACAGACAGAACCGGGCTACGGAGGTCCCATCTCCCCCTGTCACCCAGAGACCAGCAGAACCGGGCTACGGAGGGTCCCCATCTCCCCTGTCACCCAGAGACAGACAGAACGGGCTACGGAGGTCCATCTCCCCCTGTCACCCAGAACAGAGCAGAACCGGGCTACGGAGGTCCGATCTCCCCCTGTCACCCAGAGACAGACACAACCGGGCTACGGAGGTCCGATCTCCCCTGTCACCCAGAGACAGACAGAACCGGGCTACGGAGGTCCGATCTCCCCCTGTCACCCAGAGACAGACAGAACCGGGCTACGGAGGTCCATCTCCCCCTGTCACCAGAGACAGACAGAACCGGGCTACGGAGGTCCCTCTCCCCCTGTCACCCAGAGACAGACAGAACCGGGCTACGGAGGTCCCATCTCCCCCTGTCACCAGAGACAGACAGAACCGGGCTACGGAGGTCCGATCTCCCCCTGTCACCCAGAGACAGACAGAACCGGGCTACGGAGGTCCGATCTCCCCCTGTCACCCAGAGACAGACAGAACCGGGCTACGGAGGTCCGATCTCCCCCTGTCACCCAGAGACAGACAGAACCGGGCTACGGAGGTCCGATCTCCCCCTGTCACCCAGAGACAGACAGAACCGGGCTACGGAGGTCCGATCTCCCCCTGTCACCCAGAGACAGACAGAACCGGGCTACGGAGGGCCGATCTCCCCCTGTCACCAAGAGACAGGACATAACCGGGCTACGGAGGTCCGATCTCACCCCTGTCACCCAGAGACAGACAGAACCGGGCTACGGAGGTCCGATCTCCCCCTGTCACCCAGAGGACAGACAGAACCGGGCTACGGAGTGTCCGATCTCCCCCTGTCACCCAGAGACAGACAGAACCGGGCTACGGATGGTCCCATCTCCCCCTGTCACCCAGAGACAGACAGAACGGGCTACGGAGGTCCGATCTCCCCCTGTCACCCAGGACAGACATAACCGGGCTTACGGAGGTCCGATCTCCCCTGTCACCCAGAGACAGACAGAACCGGGCTACGGAGGTCCGATCTCCCCCTGTCACCCAGAGACAGACAGAACCGGGCTACGGAGGTCCCATCTCCCTTGTCACCCAGAGACAGACAGAACCGGGCTACGGAGGTCCGATCTCCCCCCTGTCACCCAGAGACAGACAGACAGAACCGGGCTACGGAGGTCCGATCTCCCCCTGTCACCCAGAGACAGACAGAACCGGGCTACGGAGGTCCGATCTCCCCCTGTCACCCAGAGGACAGACAGCACCGGGCTACGGAGGTCCGATCTCCCCCTGTCACCCAGAGACAGAGGACAGAACCGGGCTACGGAGGTCCCATCTTCCCCCTGTCACCCAGCAGACAGACAGAACCGGGCTACGGAGGTCCGATCTCCCCTGTCACCCAGAGGACAGACAGAAACGGGCCTACGGAGGTCCGATCTCCCCCTGTCACCCAGAGACAGACAGCAACCGGGCTACGGAGTGTCCTGTTCTCCCCCTGTCACCCAGAGACAGACAGAACCGGGCTAGTAGGTCCGATCTCCCCCCTGTCACCCCAGGACAGACAGAACCGGGCTCCGGACCCTGGTCCCATCTCCCCCTGTCAACCAGAGACAGACAGAACGGGCTACGGAGGTCCTGATCTCCCCCTGTCACCAGAGAGACAGACAGAACCGTGGCCTACGGAGGTCCGATCTCCCCCTGTCACCCAGAGACAGACAGACAAGAACGGCTACGGAGGTCCGATCTCCCCTGTCACCCAGAGACAGACAGCATCGGGCTACGGAGGTCCGATCTCCCCTGTCACCCAGAGACAGACAGAACCGGGCTACGGATGTCCGTTCTCCCCCTGTCACCCAGAGACAGACAGAACCCGGGCTACGGAGGGCCGTTCTCCCCCTGTCACCAGAGACAGACAGAACCGGGCTACGGAAGGTCCCATCTCCCCTTGTCACCCAGAGACAGACAGAAACCGGGCTACGGAGAGGTCCGATCTCCCCCTGTCACCAGAGACAGACAGAACCGGGCTACGGAGGTCCGTTCTCCCCCTGTCACCCAGAGACAGACAGAAACCGGACTACGGAGGTCCGATCTCCCCCTGTCACCCAGAGACAGACAGACAGAACGGGGCTACGGAGGTCCGATCTCCCCCCTGTCACCAGAGACAGACAGACAGAACGGGCTCCGGAGGTCCGATTCCCCCTGTCACCAGAGACAGACAGAACTGGGCTACGGAGGTCCCATCTCCCCCTGTCACCAGAGACAGACAGAACGGGCTACGGAGGTCCCATCTCCCCCTGTCCACCCAGAGGACAGACAGAACCGGGCTACGGAGGTCCCATCTCCCCCTGTCACCAGAGGACAGACCCGAACCGGGCTACGGTAGGTCCCCATCTCCCCCTGTCACCCCAGAGACAGACAGAATCGGGCTACGGAGGTCCCATCTCCCCCTGTCACCCAGAGACAGACAAGCACCGGGTACGTAGGTCGATCTCCCCCCTGTTACCCAGAGACAGATGGACAGAAACCGGGCTACGGAGGTCCGATCTCCCCCTGTCACCCAGAGACAGACAGAATCAGGCTACGGAGGTCGATCTCCCCCTGTCACCCAGAGACAGGACAGACGACCGGGCTACGGAGGTCCCATCTCCCCCTGTCACCCAGAGACAGACAGAAACCGGGCTACGGAGTCCCATCTCCCCCTGTCACCCAGAGACAGACAGAACCGGGGCTACGGAGGTCCCATTCCCCCTGTCACCCAGAGACAGACAGAACCGGGCTACGGAGGTCCGATCTCCCCCTGTCACCCAGAGACAGACAGCACCGGGCTACGGAGGTCCGATCTCCCCCTGTCACCCAGAGACAGACAGAACGGGCTACGGAGGTCCGATCTCCCCATGTCACCCAGAGACAGACAGAACCGGGCTACGGAGGTCCGATCTCCCCCTGTCACCAGAGACAGACAGACCCGGACTACGGAGGGCGATCTCCCCCTGTCACAAGAGACAGACAGAACCGGGCTACGGAGGTCCGATCTCCCCGTCACCCAGAGACAGACAGAACCGGGCTACGGAGGTCTGATCTCCCCTGTCACCCAGAGACAGACAGAACCGGGCTACGGAGGTCCGATCTCCCCTGTCACCCAGAGACAGACAGACAGACCGGGCTACGGAGGTCCGATCTCCCCCTGTCACCCAGAGACAGACAGAATCGGGCTACGGAGGTCCGATCTCCCCTTGTCACCCAGAGACAGACAGCACCGGGCTACGGAGGTCCGATCTCCCCCTGTCACCCAGAGACAGACAGAACCGGGCTACGGATGTCTGTTCTCCCCCTGTACACCCAGAGACAGACAGAACCGGGCTACGGAGGTACGTTCTCCCCCATGTCACCTAGAGACAGACATAACCGGGCTACGGAGGTCCGATCTCCCCCTGTCACCCAGAGACAGGACAGAACCGGGCTACGGAGGGCCGATCTCCCCCTGTCACCAAGAGACAGACATAACCGGGCACGGAGGTCCGATCTCCCCCGGTCACCCAGAGACAGACAGAACCGGGCTACGGAGGTCCGAACTCCCCCTGTCACCCAGAGTCAGACAGAACCGGCTACGGAGGTCTGATCTGCCCCTGTCACCCAGAGACAGACAGAACCGGGCTACGGAGGTCCGTTCTCCCCTGTCACCCAGAGTCAGACAGACAGAACCGGGCTACGGAGGTCCGAAATCCCCTTGTCACCCAGAGTCAGACAGAACCGGGCTACGGAGGTCTGATCTGCCCCTGTCACCCAGAGACAGACAGAACCGGACTACGGAGGTCCAATCTCCCCCTGTCACCCAGAGACAGACAGACAGACAGACAGAACCGGGCTACGGAGGTCCGATCTCCCCCTGTCACCCAGAGACAGACAGACAGAACCGGGCTACGGAGGTCTGATCTGCCCCTGTCACCCAGAGACAGACAGAACCGGACTACGGAGGTCCGATCTCCCCCTGTCACCCAGAGACAGACAGAACCGGGCTACGGAGGTCCCATCTCCCCCTGTCACCCAGAGACAGACAGAACCGGGCTACGGATGTCTGTTCTCCCCCTGTCACCCAGAGACAGACAGAACCGGGCTACGGAGGTCCCATCTCCCCCTGTCACCCAGAGACAGACAGAACCGGGCTACAGAGGTCCGAAATCCCCCTGTCACCCAGAGGTCAGACAGAACCGGGCTACGGAGGTCCGATCTCCCCCTGTCACCCAGAGACAGACAGACAGAAACCGGGCTACGGAGGTCTGATCTGCCCCTGGCACCCAGAGACAGACAGAACCGGGCTACGGAGGTCCGATCTCCCCCTGTCACCCAGAGACAGACAGTACCGGGCTACGGAGGTCCGATCTCCCCCTGTCACCCAGAGACAGACAGAATCGGGCTACGGAGGTCCGATCTCCCCCTGTCACCCAGAGACAGACAGAACCGGGCTACGGAGGTCCCATCTCCCCCTGTCACCCAGAGACAGACAGAACCGGGCTACGGAGGGTCCCATCTCCCCCCTGTCACCCAGAGACAGACAGCACCAGGCTACGGAGGTCCGATCTCCCCCTGTCACCCAGAGACAGACAGGAATCGGGCTACGGAGGTCCGATCTCCCCCTGTCACCCAGAGACAGACAGAACGGGCTACGGAGGTCCCATCTCCCCCTGTCACCCAGAGACAGACAGAACCGGGCTACGGAGGTCCCATCTCCCCCTGTCACCCAGAGACAGACAGCACCGGGCTACGGAGGTCCGATCTCCCCCTGTCACCCAGAGACAGACAGAACCGGGCTACGGATGTCTGTTCTCCCCCTGTCACCCAGAGACAGACAGAACCGGGCTACGGAGGGCCGATCTCCCCCTGTCACCAAGAGACAGACATAACCGGGCTACGGAGGTCCGATCTCCCCCTGTCACCCAGAGACAGACAGAACCGGGCTACGGAGGGCCGATCTCCCCCTGTCACCAAGAGACAGACAGAACCGGGCTACGGAGGTCCGATCTCCCCCTGTCACCCAGAGACAGACAGAACCGGGCTACGGAGGTCTGATCTCCCCCCTGTCACCCAGATACAGACAGAACCGGGCTACGGAGGTCCGAACTCCCCCTGTCACCCAGAGTCAGACAGAACCGGGCTACGGAGGTCTGATCTGCCCCTGTCACCAGAGACAGACAGAACCGGGCTACGGAGGTCCGATCTCCCCCTGTCACCCAGAGTCAGACAGACAGAACCGGGCTACGGAGGTCCGAAATCCCCCTGTCACCCAGAGTCAGACAGAACCGGGCTACGGAGGTCTGATCTGCCCCTGTCACCCAGAGACAGACAGAACCGGACTACGGAGGTCCGATCTCCCCCTGTCACCTAGAGACAGACAGACAGAACCGGGCTACGGAGGTCCGATCTCCCCCTGTCACACAGAGACAGACAGACAGAACCGGGCTACGGAGGTCTGATCTCCCCCTGTCACCCAGAGACAGACAGAATCTGGCTACGGAGGTCCGATCTCCCCTTGTCACCCAGAGACAGACAGAACCGGGCTACGGAGGTCCCATCTCCCCCTGTCACCCAGAGACAGACAGAACCGGGCTACGGAGGTCCCATCTCCCCCTGTCACACAGAGACAGACAGAACCGGGCTACGGAGGTCCCATCTCCCCATGTCACCCAGAGACAGACAGAACCGGGCTACGGAGTTCCCATCTCCCCCTGTCACCCAGAGACAGACAGCACCGGACTACGTAGGTCCGATCTCCCCCTGTTACCCAGAGACAGATGGACAGAACCGGGCTAGGAAGGTCCGATCTCCCCCTGTCACCCAGAGACAGACAGAACCGGGCTACGGAGGTCCCATCTCCCCCTGTCACCCAGAGACAGACAGCACCGGGCTACGGAGGTCCGATCTCCCCCTGTCACCCAGAGACAGACAGAACCGGACTACGGAGGTCCGATCTCCCCCTGTCACCCAGAGACAGACAGAACCGGGCTACGGAGGTCCCATCTCCCCCTGTCACCCAGAGACAGACAGAACCGGGCTACGGATGTCTGTTCTCCCCCTGTCACCCAGAGACAGACAGAACCGGGCTACGGAGGTCCCCTCTCCCCCTGTCACCCCGAGACAGACAGAACCGGGCTACGGAGGTCCGATCTCCCCCTGTCACCCAGAGTCAGACAGACAGAACCGGGCTACGGAGGTCCGAAATCCCCCTGTCACCCAGAGTCAGACAGAACCGGGCTACGGAGGACTGATCTGCCCCTGTCACCCAGAGACAGACAGAACCGGACTACGGAGGTCCGATCTCCCCCTGTCACCTAGAGACAGACAGACAGAACCGGGCTACGGAGGTCCGATCTCCCCCTGTCACCCAGAGACAGACAGACAGAACCGGGCTACGGAGGTCCGATCTCCCCCTGTCACCCAGAGACAGACAGCACCGGGCTACGTAGGTCCGATCTCCCCCTGTTACCCAGAGACAGATGGACAGAACCGGGATAAGGAGGTCCGATCTCCCCCTGTCACCCAGAGACAGACAGAACCGGGCTACGGAGGTCCCATCTCCCCCTGTCACCCAGAGACAGACAGAACCGGGCTACGGAGGTCCCATCTCCCCCTGTCACCCAGAGACAGACAGAACCGGGCTACGGAGGTCCAATCTCCCCCTGTCACCCAGAGACAGACAGCACCGGGCTACGGAGGTCCGATCTCCCCCTGTCACCCAGAGACAGACAGAACCGGGCTACGGAGGTCCAATCTCCCCCTGTCACCCAGAGACAGACAGCACCGGGCTACGGAGTTCCCATCTCCCCCTGTCACCCAGAGACAGACAGCACCGGACTACGTAGGTCCGATCTCCCCTGTTACCCAGAGACAGATGGACAGAACCGGGCTAGGAAGGTCCGATCTCCCCCTGTCACCCAGAGACAGACAGAACCGGGCTACGGAGGTCCCATCTCCCCCTGTCACCCAGAGACAGACAGCACCGGGCTACGGAGGTCCGATCTCCCCCTGTCACCCAGAGACAGACAGAACCGGACTACGGAGGTCCGATCTCCCCCTGTCACCCAGAGACAGACAGAACCGGGCTACGGAGGTCCCATCTCCCCCTGTCACCCAGAGACAGACAGAACCGGGCTACGGATGTCTGTTCTCCCCTGTCACCCAGAGACAGACAGAACCGGGCTACGGAGGTCCCCTCTCCCCCTGTCACCCCGAGACAGACAGAACCGGGCTACGGAGGTCCGATCTCCCCCTGTCACCCAGAGTCAGACAGACAGAACCGGGCTACGGAGGTCCGAAATCCCCCTGTCACCCAGAGTCAGACAGAACCGGGCTACGGAGGACTGATCTGCCCCTGTCACCCAGAGACAGACAGAACCGGACTACGGAGGTCCGATCTCCCCCTGTCACCTAGAGACAGACAGACAGAACCGGGCTACGGAGGTCCGATCTCCCCCTGTCACCCAGAGACAGACAGACAGAACCGGGCTACGGAGGTCCGATCTCCCCCTGTCACCCAGAGACAGACAGCACCGGGCTACGTAGGTCCGATCTCCCCCTGTTACCCAGAGACAGATGGACAGAACCGGGATAAGGAGGTCCGATCTCCCCCTGTCACCCAGAGACAGACAGAACCGGGCTACGGAGTTCCCATCTCCCCCTGTCACCCAGAGACAGACAGAACCGGGCTACGGAGGTCCCATCTCCCCCTGTCACCCAGAGACAGACAGAACCGGGCTACGGAGGTCCAATCTCCCCCTGTCACCCAGAGACAGACAGCACCGGGCTACGGAGGTCCGATCTCCCCCTGTCACCCAGAGACAGACAGAACCGGGCTACGGAGGTCCAATCTCCCCCTGTCACCCAGAGACAGACAGCACCGGGCTACGGAGGTCCGATCTCCCCCGACACCCAGAGACAGACAGAACCGGGCTACGGAGGTCTGATCTCCCCCTGTCACCCAGAGACAGACAGAACCGGGCTACGGAGGTCCGATCTCCCCCTGTCACCCAGAGACAGACAGACAGAACCGGGCTACGGAGGTCCGATCTCCCCCTGTCACCCAGAGACAGACAGAATCGGGCTACGGAGGTCCGATCTCCCCTTGTCACCCAGAGACAGACAGCACCGGGCTACGGAGGTCCGATCTCCCCCTGTCACCCAGAGACAGACAGAACCGGGCTACGGATGTCTGTTCTCCCCCTGTCACCCAGAGACAGACAGAACCGGGCTACGGAGGTACGTTCTCCCCCATGTCACCCAGAGACAGACATAACCGGGCTACGGAGGTCCGATCTCCCCCTGTCACCCAGAGACAGACAGAACCGGGCTACGGAGGGCCGATCTCCCCCTGTCACCAAGAGACAGACATAACCGGGCACGGAGGTCCGATCTCCCCCGGTCACCCAGAGACAGACAGAACCGGGCTACGGAGGTCCGAACTCCCCCTGTCACCCAGAGTCAGACAGAACCGGGCTACGGAGGTCTGATCTGCCCCTGTCACCCAGAGACAGACAGAACCGGGCTACGGAGGTCCGTTCTCCCCGTCACCCAGAGTCAGACAGACAGAACCGGGCTACGGAGGTCCGAAATCCCCTTGTCACCCAGAGTCAGACAGAACCGGGCTACGGAGGTCTGATCTGCCCCTGTCACCCAGAGACAGACAGAACCGGACTACGGAGGTCCGATCTCCCCCTGTCACCCAGAGACAGACAGACAGACAGAACCGGGCTACGGAGGTCCGATCTCCCCCTGTCACCCAGAGACAGACAGACAGAACCGGGCTACGGAGGTCTGATCTGCCCCTGTCACCCAGAGACAGACAGAACCGGACTACGGAGGTCCGATCTCCCCCTGTCACCCAGAGTCAGACAGAACCGGGCTACGGAGGTCCGATCTCCCCCTGTCACCCAGAGACAGACAGACAGAACCGGGCTACGGAGGTCTGATCTGCCCCTGTCACCCAGAGACAGACAGAACCGGGCTACGGAGGTCCGATCTCCCCCTGTCACCCAGAGACAGACAGAACCGGGCTACGGAGGTCCGATCTCCCCCTGTCACCCAGAGACAGACAGACAGAACCGGGCTACGGAGGTCTGATCTGCCCCTGTCACCCAGAGACAGACAGAACCGGGCTACGGAGGTCCGATCTCCCCCTGTCACCCAGAGACAGACAGCACCGGGCTACGGAGGTCCGATCTCCCCCTGTCACCCAGAGACAGACAGAATCGGGCTACGGAGGTCCGATCTCCCCCTGTCACCCAGAGACAGACAGAACCGGGCTACGGAGGTCCCATCTCCCCCTGTCACCCAGAGACAGACAGAACCGGGCTACGGAGGTCCCATCTCCCCCTGTCACCCAGAGACACACAGCACCGGGCTACGGAGGTCCGATCTCCCCCTGTCACCCAGAGACAGACAGAATCGGGCTACGGAGGTCCGATCTCCCCCTGTCACCAGAGACAGACAGAACCGGGCTACGGAGGTCCCATCTCCCCCTGTCACCCAGAGACAGACAGAACCGGGCTACGGAGGTCCCATCTCCCCCTGTCACCCAGAGACAGACAGAACCGGGCTACGGAGGGTCCCATCTCCCCCTGTCACCCAGAGACAGACAGCACCGGGCTACGGAGGTCCGATCTCCCCCTGTCACCCAGAGACAGACAGAACCGGGCTACGGAGGTCCCATCTCCCCCTGTCACCCAGAGACAGACAGAACCGGGCTACGGATGTCTGTTCTCCCCCTGTCACCCAGAGACAGACAGAACCGGGCTACGGAGGTCCCCTCTCCCCCTGTCACCCCGAGACAGACAGAACCGGGCTACGGAGGTCCGATCTCCCCCTGTCACCCAGAGTCAGACAGACAGAACCGGGCTACGGAGGTCCGAAATCCCCCTGTCACCCAGAGTCAGACAGAACCGGGCTACGGAGGACTGATCTGCCCCTGTCACCCAGAGACAGACAGAACCGGACTACGGAGGTCCGATCTCCCCCTGTCACCTAGAGACAGACAGACAGAACCGGGCTACGGAGGTCCGATCTCCCCCTGTCACCCAGAGACAGACAGACAGAACCGGGCTACGGAGGTCCGATCTCCCCCTGTCACCCAGAGACAGACAGCACCGGGCTACGTAGGTCCGATCTCCCCCTGTTACCCAGAGACAGATGGACAGAACCGGGATAAGGAGGTCCGATCTCCCCCTGTCACCCAGAGACAGACAGAACCGGGCTACGGAGTTCCCATCTCCCCCTGTCACCCAGAGACAGACAGAACCGGGCTACGGAGGTCCCATCTCCCCCTGTCACCCAGAGACAGACAGAACCGGGCTACGGAGGTCCAATCTCCCCCTGTCACCCAGAGACAGACAGCACCGGGCTACGGAGGTCCGATCTCCCCCTGTCACCCAGAGACAGACAGAACCGGGCTACGGAGGTCCAATCTCCCCCTGTCACCCAGAGACAGACAGCACCGGGCTACGGAGGTCCGATCTCCCCCGACACCCAGAGACAGACAGAACCGGGCTACGGAGGTCTGATCTCCCCCTGTCACCCAGAGACAGACAGAACCGGGCTACGGAGGTCCGATCTCCCCCTGTCACCCAGAGACAGACAGACAGAACCGGGCTACGGAGGTCCGATCTCCCCCTGTCACCCAGAGACAGACAGAATCGGGCTACGGAGGTCCGATCTCCCCTTGTCACCCAGAGACAGACAGCACCGGGCTACGGAGGTCCGATCTCCCCCTGTCACCCAGAGACAGACAGAACCGGGCTACGGATGTCTGTTCTCCCCCTGTCACCCAGAGACAGACAGAACCGGGCTACGGAGGTACGTTCTCCCCCATGTCACCCAGAGACAGACATAACCGGGCTACGGAGGTCCGATCTCCCCCTGTCACCCAGAGACAGACAGAACCGGGCTACGGAGGGCCGATCTCCCCCTGTCACCAAGAGACAGACATAACCGGGCACGGAGGTCCGATCTCCCCCGGTCACCCAGAGACAGACAGAACCGGGCTACGGAGGTCCGAACTCCCCCTGTCACCCAGAGTCAGACAGAACCGGGCTACGGAGGTCTGATCTGCCCCTGTCACCCAGAGACAGACAGAACCGGGCTACGGAGGTCCGTTCTCCCCCTGTCACCCAGAGTCAGACAGACAGAACCGGGCTACGGAGGTCCGAAATCCCCTTGTCACCCAGAGTCAGACAGAACCGGGCTACGGAGGTCTGATCTGCCCCTGTCACCCAGAGACAGACAGAACCGGACTACGGAGGTCCGATCTCCCCCTGTCACCCAGAGACAGACAGACAGACAGAACCGGGCTACGGAGGTCCGATCTCCCCCTGTCACCCAGAGACAGACAGACAGAACCGGGCTACGGAGGTCTGATCTGCCCCTGTCACCCAGAGACAGACAGAACCGGACTACGGAGGTCCGATCTCCCCCTGTCACCCAGAGTCAGACAGAACCGGGCTACGGAGGTCCGATCTCCCCCTGTCACCCAGAGACAGACAGACAGAACCGGGCTACGGAGGTCTGATCTGCCCCTGTCACCCAGAGACAGACAGAACCGGGCTACGGAGGTCCGATCTCCCCCTGTCACCCAGAGACAGACAGAACCGGGCTACGGAGGTCCGATCTCCCCCTGTCACCCAGAGACAGACAGACAGAACCGGGCTACGGAGGTCTGATCTGCCCCTGTCACCCAGAGACAGACAGAACCGGGCTACGGAGGTCCGATCTCCCCCTGTCACCCAGAGACAGACAGCACCGGGCTACGGAGGTCCGATCTCCCCCTGTCACCCAGAGACAGACAGAATCGGGCTACGGAGGTCCGATCTCCCCCTGTCACCCAGAGACAGACAGAACCGGGCTACGGAGGTCCCATCTCCCCCTGTCACCCAGAGACAGACAGAACCGGGCTACGGAGGTCCCATCTCCCCCTGTCACCCAGAGACACACAGCACCGGGCTACGGAGGTCCGATCTCCCCCTGTCACCCAGAGACAGACAGAATCGGGCTACGGAGGTCCGATCTCCCCCTGTCACCCAGAGACAGACAGAACCGGGCTACGGAGGTCCCATCTCCCCCTGTCACCCAGAGACAGACAGAACCGGGCTACGGAGGTCCCATCTCCCCCTGTCACCCAGAGACAGACAGAACCGGGCTACGGAGGTCCCATCTCCCCCTGTCACCCAGAGACAGACAGCACCGGGCTACGGAGGTCCGATCTCCCCCTGTCACCCAGAGACAGACAGAACCGGGCTACGGATGTCTGTTCTCCCCCTGTCACCCAGAGACAGACAGAACCGGGCTACGGAGGTCCCATCTCCCCCTGTCACCCAGAGACAGACAGAACCGGGCTACGGATGTCTGTTCTCCCCCTGTCACCCAGAGACAGACAGAACCGGGCTACGGAGGTCCGTTCTCCACCATGTCACCCAGAGACAGACAGAACCGGGCTACGGAGGTCCGATCTCCCCCTGTCACCCAGAGACAGACAGAACCGGGCTACGGAGGTCCCATCTCCCCTGTCACCCAGAGACAGACAGAACCGGGCTACGGAGTTCCCATCTCCCCCTGTCACCCAGAGACAGATGGACAGAACCGGGCTACGGAGGTCCGATCTCCCCCTGTCACCCAGAGACAGACAGAATCGGGCTACGGAGGTCCGATCTCCCCCTGTCACCCAGAGACAGACAGAACCGGGCTACGGAGGTCCCATCTCCCCCTGTCACCCAGAGACAGACAGAACCGGGCTACGGAGGTCCCATCTCCCCCTGTCACCTAGAGACAGACAGAACCGGGCTACGGAGGTCCGATCTCCCCTGTCACCCAGAGACAGACAGACAGAACCGGGCTACGGAGGTCCCATCTCCCCCTGTCACCCAGAGACAGACAGAACCGGGCTACGGAGGTCCGATCTCCCCCTGTCACCCAGAGACAGACAGAATCGGGCTACAGAGGTCCGATCTCCCCCTGTCACCCAGAGACCGACAGACAGAACCGGGCTACGGAGGTCCGAACTCCCCCCTGTCACCCAGAGTCAGACAGAACCGGGCTACGGAGGTCTGATCTGCCCCTGTCACCCAGAGACAGACAGAACCGGGCTACGGAGGGCCGATCTCCCCCTGTCACCCAGAGTCAGACAGAACCGGGCTACGGAGGTCCGATTTCCCCCTGTTACCCAGAGACAGACAGAACCGGGCTACGGAGGTCCGATCTCCCCCTGTCACCCAGAGACAGACAGACAGAACCGGGCTACGGAGGTCCGACCTCCCCCTGTCACCCAGATACAGACAGAACCGGGCTACGGAGGTCCGATCTCCCCCTGTCACCCAGAGACAGACAGAACCGGGCTACGGAGGTCCGATCTCCCCCTGTCACCCAGAGACAGACAGAAACGGGCTACGGAGTTCCGATCTCCCCCTGTCACCCAGAGACAGACAGACAGAACCGGGCTACGGAGGTCCGAACTCCCCCTGTCACCCAGAGTCAGACAGAACCGGGCTACGGAGGTCCCATCTCCCCCTGTCACCCAGAGACAGACAGAACCGGGCTACGGAGGTCCGATCTCCCCCTGTCACCCAGAGACAGATGGACAGAACCAGGTTACGGAGGTCCCATCTCCCCCTGTCACCCAGAGACAGACAGAACCGGGCTACGGAGGTCCGATCTCCCCCTGTCACCCAGAGACAGACAGAACCGGGCTACGGAGGTCCGATATCCCTCTGTCACCCAGAGAGAGACAGACAGAACCGGGCTACGGAGGTCCGAACTCCCCCTGTCACCCAGAGACAGACAGAACCGGGCTACGGAGGTCCGACCTCCCCCTGTCACCCAGAGACAGACAGAACCGGGCTACGGAGGTCCGATCTCCCCTGTCACCCAGAGACAGACAGACAGAACCGGGCTACGGAGGTCCGAACTCCCCCTGTCACCCAGAGTCAGACAGAACCGGGCTACGGAGGTCCGATCTCCCCCTGTTACCCAGAGACAGACAGAACCGGGCTACGGAGGTCCGATCTCCCCCTATCACCCAGAGTCAGGCTGATGCGGGCTACGGAGGTCCGATCTCCCCATGTCACCCAGAGACAGTCAGAACCGGGCTACTGAGGTCCGATCTCCCCCTGTCAAACAGAGACAGACAGACAGAACCGGGCTACGGAGGTCCGATCTCCCCCTGTCACCCAGAGTCAGGCTGATACGGGCTACGGAGGTCCGATCTCCCCCTGTTACCCAGAGACAGACAGAACCGGGCTACGGAGGTCCGATCTCCCCCTGTCACCCAGAGACAGACAGACAGAACCGGGCTACGGAGGTACGATCTCCCCCTGTCACCCAGAGACAGACAGAACCGGGCTACGGAGGTCCCATCTCCCCCTGTCACCCAGAGACAGACCGAACCGGGCTACGGAGGTCTGATCTGCCCGTCACCCAGAGTCAGGCTGATGCGGGTTGGTATTGGCTCTCATTGGTCTCTTTGTATCTGATAAATGTCACCACTACCGGCGGGTTTTTTACATAATGCAGGGAGCTGGGGTCCTCGCGGCTCTCCTGAGCTGTCCCGTACTCTGCCTGATCGGGACATATACAGGGATACAGGCAGTGACTAGTGAACCACAACCTGGGCCTTGAACTGCAATCTCACCGTACACGGAGGTGACATGTACAGTCAAACTCCAGATTGTGTCTTTAGTCGAAGTCGATTTGTTAATATTTGCTCGTAAGCTTAAGAAGACGATGTTACATCGACATTTACATTTAGAAGATACTCTAATCCAGACGGCAGTACAGTTGGAGAGTTCATTTTCAGATCGCTCGCTACCACCACCACATAGCTCACATATGTCATACCTTTTGTTACAACTAGGACAAATGTAACTTTAATTTTCTCAAGAATGCATGACTTAAAGAAGATGAAATTAACATGTAATTAAGATGTCGATTTGTGATTAGCAGTGAAGATAATAGCTGTAAGGCTGGTCTTATGAAACACTGACAGCTTTGTCAGTAGGCAGTCGATAAGGGCTCAGTGGAGTGAAGGCCTGTCTCTGAGTTCAATAGAATGACTCAGTGTGTTCGGATCTACTACAGATAATTACTACAGCACACGGTCCAGACACACGCATGCACGGACATACACACATACACACACGTACGGACATACACACATACACACACACACACACATACACACACGGACACACACGCACACACACACGGACACACACGGACACACACACACGTACTGTCTGTTGTTTTGTGTTTCTGAACGATGAGGTTATCAGACATGAAGTGTATCCACTGAATGTGGTCTGCCCCAGGTATATCCCTCTGTGTGATATCTGTGGTCTGCCCCAGGTATATCCCTCTGTGTGATATCTGTGGTCTGCCCCAGGAATATCCCTCTGTGTGATATCTGTGGTCTGTCCCAGGTATATCCCTCTGTCCCAGGTATATCCCTCTGTGTGATATCTGTGGTCTGCCCCAGGTATATCCCTCTGTCCCAGGTATATCCCTCTGTCCCAGGTATATCCCTCTGTCCCAGGTATATCCCTCTGTGTGATATCTGTGGTCTGTCCCAGGTATATCCCTCTGTGTGATAGCTGTGGTCTGCCCCAGGTATATCCCTCTGTCCCAGGTATATCCCTCTGCCCCAGGTATATCCCTCTGTGTGATATCTGTGGTCTGTCCCAGGTATATCCCTCTGTCCCAGGTATATCCCTCTGCCCCAGGTATATCCCTCTGTGTGATATCTGTGGTCTGCCCCAGGTATATCCCTCTGTCCCAGGTATATCCCTCTGTCCCAGGTATATCCCTCTGTGTGATATCTGTGGTCTGTCCCAGGTATATCCCTCTGTCCCAGGTATATCCCTCTGCCCCAGGTATATCCCTCTGTCCCAGGTATATCCCTCTGTCCCAGGTATATCCCTCTGTGTGATATCTGTGGTCTGTCCCAGGTATATCCCTCTATGTGATATCTGTGGTCTGTCCCAGGTATATCCCTCTGTGTGATATCTGTGGTCTGTCCCAGGTATATCCCTCTGTCCCAGGTATATCCCTCTGTGTGATATCTGTGGTCTGTCCCAGGTATATCCCTCTGTGTGATATCTGTGGTCTGTCCCAGGTATATCCCTCTGTGTGATATCTGTGGTCCGCCCCAGGTATATCCCTCTGTCCCAGGTATATCCCTCTGTGTGATATCTGTGGTCCGCCCCAAGGTATATCCCTCTGCCCCAGGTATATCCCTCTGCCCCAGGTATATCCCTCTGCCCCAGGTATATCCTCTGTGTGATATCTGTGGTCTGCCCCAGGTATATCCCTCTGTGTGATATCTGTGGTCTGTCCCAGGTATATCTCTCTGTGTGATATATATATATATATATATACATTTTTTCACCTTTATTTAACCAGGTAGGCTAGTTTAGAACAAGTTCTCATTTGCAACTGCGACCTGGCCAAGATAAAGCATAGCAGTGTGAACAGACAACACAGAGTTACACATGGAGTAAACAATTAACAAGTCAATAACACAGTAGAAAAAAAAGGTGAGTTGATATACAGTGTGTGCAAAAGGCATGAGGAGGTAGGCGAATGATTCCAATTTTGCAGATTAACACTGGAGTGATAAATGATCAGATGGTCATGTACAGTTAGAGATATTGGTGTGCAGCAGAGCAGAAAAGTAAATAAATAAAAACAGTATTGGGATGAGGTAGGTAAAAATGGGTGGGCTATTTACCGATAGACTATGTACAGCTGCAGCGATTGGTTAACTGCTCAGATAGCAGATGTTTGAAATTGGTGAGGGAGATAAAAGTCTCCAACTTCATTGATTTTTGAAATTCGTTCCAGTCACAGGCAGCAGAGAAACTGGAACGAAAGGCAGCCAAATGAGGTGTTGGCTTTAGGGATGATCATGAGATACACCTGCTGGAGCGCGTGCTACGATGGGTGTTGCCATCGTGACCAGTGACTGAGATAAGGTGGAGCTTTACCTAGCATGGACTTGTAGATGACCTGGAGCCAGTGGGTCTGGCGACGAATATGTAGCGAGGGCCAGCCGACTAGAGCATACAAGTCGCAGTGGTGGGTGGCATAAGGTGCTTTAGTGACAAAACAGATGGCATCTGTGGTCTGCCCCGAGGTATATCCCTCTGTGTGATATTCTGTGGTCTGCCCCAGGTATATCCCTCTGTGTGATATCTGTGGTCTGCCCCAGGTATATCCCTCTGTCCCAGGTATATCCCTCTGTGTGATATCTGTGGTCTGCCCCAGGTATATCCCTCTGTCCCAGGTATATCCCTCTGTGTGATATCTGTGGTCTGCCCCAGGTATATCCCTCTGTCCCAGGTATATCCCTCTGTGTGATATCTGTGGTCTGCCCCAGGTATATCCCTCTGTCCCAGGTATATCCCTCTGTGTGATATCTGTGGTCTCTCCCAGGTATATCCCTCTGTGTGATATCTGTGGTCCGCCCCAGGTATATCCCTCTGCCCCAGGTATATCCCTCTGTGTGATATCTGTGGTCTGCCCCAGGTATATCCCTCTGTGTGATATCTGTGGTAACTTTAAGTTAGATCTATTTTTAAATATCAATATCGGTCAACCCAAAATTGCTTTTTAAAGCTGTCATGGAAATAAATGTATTTCCTATTACCAAGTAATTTATGGTTCTGCTGAGCTATATGGATTTGTTTTAGGAAGGATGTACATTTTAGCATGTGCCTTTTACTGAGGAGTGGCTTCCGTCTTGCCTGATTGGTGAAGTGCTGCAGAGATGGCTGTCCTTCTGGAAGGTTCTCCCATCTCCACAGACAAACTTTAAAGTTTCTTGGTCACTTCCCTGACTAAGGCCCTTCTCCTCTGATTGCTCAGTGTGGCCGGACGGCCAGCTCTAGGAAGAGTCCTGGTGTTTCCAAACTTTCTTCCATTTAAGAATGATGGAGGCCACTGTGTTCTTGGGGACCTTCAACGGTACAGAAATGTTCTGGTACCCTTCCCCAAATCTGTGGCTTGACACAATCCTGTCTCGGAGCTCTACGGACAATTCCTTCAACATCACAGCTTGGTTTTTGCTCTGACATGCACTGTCAACTGTGTGACCTTATATAGACAGGGGTGTGCCTTTACAAATCATGTCCAATCAATTGAATCTACCACAGGTGGACTCCAATCAAGTTGTAGAAGTATTTTAGGATGATCAATGGAAACAGGATGCACCTGAGCACAATTCTAAGTCTCATAGCAGAGTCTAATAGCAGGGTCTGAAAATGTAAATTAGGTATTTCTGTTTTGTATTTTTTATTTACATTTGCAAACATTTAAAAAAAAAACTGTTTTCATTTTGTATTGTATTCATAATTTGGTCAGTTATACTAGGATTGCAGTGTCCCGTTTTGTTGCTGGCATGTCATGCCAAAGTTTTCTTATCTTGCCAATGAACAAAATAATTAACCTCTACAGGATTGGTGTTGCACCCCAAGGGATGGTTTAGCTAACGTAGGCTAATGTGATTAGCATGAGGTTGTAAGTAACCCCAAAAACTCCCAGGACAAAGACATATCTAATATGGGCAGAAAGCTTACACTACATTCTTCTTAATCTAACTGCACTGTCCAATTTACATTAGATATTACAGTGAAAGAACACCAGCTATTGTTTGTGGAGAGTGCCCAATAATTAACTTCAAAACGTATTAATAAACCAATTAGGCACAGTTGTGCAATGATTCATTGGATCAGTTTAAAACGTTGCACATACACTGCTGCCATCTAGTGTCAAAAATCTAAATTGCGACTGGGCTGGAATAATACATTACATCCTTTCTCTTGCATTTCAAAAAATGGTACAAAATATTTACTGAAAACATGCTTTTTTTTGGTATTATCTTTTTACTGACTGTTAGCACTTGGTGGTCTATAGCAGCTTCCCACCAGAATGGTGCGCTTTAGGTGAGGCAGATGAACCTGTAGCCATATTACCTCAACAGTATTTAACATGACATCCTCTCTAAGCGTTACAGGAATGTGGTTCTGAATATAAACAGCAACACCTCCCCCGTTGGCATTTGTATTTTCTGTAGATGTTATAAGCATGTATTGCTACCACTATATCATCAAGGTATTATCTAAGAGAGTTTCAAAGCTAGTCAGAATAGGAATTCAGAATATGAATGTCATATTTTACTAGCAAGTTATTGACTTCATGAACCTTTGTATCTTAGGCTACATATGGTATATTATGGGATATTTTTCTGGGATGCTTGATCGTTTGCTTTGCTTAACTGGGAGCTTATATGAGGTAGACATGCTCATGTTGTTTATATTTGAGTCAATAGTGCAGGGTGAGCTGCATAATGTGGACTTCCTACTAGGGCACTCGGCCTCAGTGCTAACTCTGATTCATAGGCACGTGACCTACAATAGATGCAGGATCAACAGAGGTATTAAGGGCAGTTAGGAGAGCATAAATTAAGTTACTGCCAATGCCCCTGGATAATGTACATTTGCTGCAGAATTCGGACAACTCAGCATCACAATGGTAGGGATTAACTGAGCTGGTCTTGGGTCATTGGTAAGTCATTGTCTCAACACAGCCTTGACATAGAAGGATGACTGTATCTTTGTAGCGACTGTGTGTATTGATACACCATCCAAAGTGTAATTAATAACTTCACCATGCTCAAAGGGATATTCAATGTCTGCTTTGTTTTTTTACCCATCAACCAATAGTTAAAAATCTAATTAAAATCATTGAACCCTTATTTTACCAGGTACAGTGCCTTGCGAAAGTATTTGGCCCCCTTGAACTTTGCGACCTTTTGCCACATTTCAGGCTTCAAACATAAAGATATAAAACTGTATTTTTTTTGTGAAGAATCAACAACAAGTGGGACACAATCATGAAGTGGAACGACATTTATTGGATATTTCAACCCTTTTTAACAATTCAAAAAACTGAAAAACTGGGGCGTGCAAAATTATTCAGCCCCTTTAATTTCAGTGCAGCAAACTCTCCAGAAGTTCAGTGAGGATCTCTGAATGATCCAATGTTGACCTAAATGACTAATGATGATAAATACAATACACCTGTGTGTTAATAATAAATAGGCCAGTGACATTTAATATATTTTTTGGGGGGGGAAAGTCTCGCAGTACGATGACTTTCTGAAGACACTATGTTATTATATTTTATAATGTTTCTTAGGACATGAATAAACCATTAATAATGTATTTATTTTACATTTTTATACCCAATCATATAATTACGAGAAGATCTGAATCTTTTCAGTAGACAACTTTTTATTCACCATAAACAGGAAAATACAAAAGTAATTATTTACAAATGATTTACAAGCAGGCAATGGAAAGCCTCTTGGGGCTAGTGGGTAGAATTTTCACTTTGGATAAATAGCGTGCCCAATTTCAACTTCCTGCTACTCATGCCAAGAATATAAGATATGCATATTATTTATAGAATTTAATAGAAAACACTGAAGTTTCTAAAACTGTTTGAATCATGTCTGTGAGTATAACAGAATTTATGTAGCGGGCAAAACCCTGAGGACTAACTGTTCATATTTCTTTGCCCCTCTCTGTTCCCTACATTTTCTTTGCCAAGAGATATTCATAGGAACCTGTTTCAGTTCCTACCCGCTTCCACTGGATGTCACCAGTCTTTGGAATTTGGTTGTGGTTATTCCTTTGTGCAATGAAGAAGTAGGCAAAACTCGGAACTGGGGACACTTTTGTGAGTTGCGCAAGATGTGAAAAGCAGCACTGGTTTGTTTTCTTTCCTGTATTGAACACAGATTGCCCCGTCTACAATTGATCGATTATTAACGTTTAAAAACGTTAATTTGTATTACAAAAGTAGTTTGAAATATTTTGGCAAAGTTTATAGGCAAATTTTGAAATATTTTGTAGTGATGTTGCGTTTTTTGGATCAAATGCGCTTTATAAATGAATATTTTGGATACATATGGATGGAATTAATCAAACAAAAAGGAACAATTGTGATGTTTATGGGACAAATTGGAGTGCCAACAAAAGAAGCTCGTCAAAGGTAATGCATGTTTTATATTTATTTCTGCGTTTTGTGTAGCGCCTGCAGGGTTGTAATTTGCTAGCTCCTTTGTTCACTGCTGGTGCAGATGGGTGCAGGCTATCAGATAATAGCTTCTTATGCTTTCGCCGAAAAGCATTTTTAAAATCTGACATGTTGGCTGGATTCACAACGAGTGTAGCTTTAATTGAGTATCTTACATGTGTGATTTAATGAAAGTATGAATTTTATAGCATTTTATTTGAATCTGGCACTCTGCATTTTCCCTGGCAATTGGCCAATTGAGGACATTTGCGTCCCGCCTATCCCTAAGAGGTTTTAACTTATTGTTGTGAATGTGAAGAAAGGAAACAGTGGAAGCTCTGAAGAATGAATGAATGAATGAAGTCAGAGGAATTTTAGAGCATGCAGCTGTCAGGTTACCATGACTACAGTCTCTTGCTCCTTCATGACAAAAGTAACAATAAAAAATAATAATTCATTTTATTGTAAACTGCTTCTCACACCTGTGCTCATTTATAAAATAATTAAAACAATTCAAAACACAGAATATAGAACAAAGAGAACAATCAAAGCTATATACAGGTGTTGTCAGATCTGGAGAACATGAGGACAGAATTATCAGAAGTCCTTGAAAGCTTTTCTGAACAGCACAGTCTTTAGCTGTGTACAGGACAGAGACTCTGCAGCCCTAATAGTGTCTGGAAGTGAGTTCTACAGACGCTGAGCTGCGCAACTGAAAACACTGTCACCCATAGTTTTTAGTCTGCTGTGGGCCTGATGAAGGGAGATTGACGTGGAGGAGAGAAGGGTGGTCTGATGTGGGGGTGCTGAAGGCAGAAGGACCTGGAGGAGAGAAGGGTGGTCTGATGTGGGGGTGCTGAAGGCAGATGGACCTGGAGGAGAGAAGGGTGGTCTGATGTGGGGGTGCTGAAGGCAGAGGACCTGGAGGAGAGAAGGGTGGTCTGATGTGGGGGTGCTGAAGGGAACTGGACTGGAGGAGTGAAGGGTGGTCTGATGTGGGGCTGCTGAAGGCAGAAGGACATGGAGGAGAGAAGGGTGGTCTGATGTGGGGGGTGCTGAAGGGAGACGGCCCTGGAGGGGTGAAGGGTGGTCTGATGTGGGGGTGCTGAAGAGAGACGGCCCTGGAGGGGTGAAGGGTGCGTGTAGGGCAGGAGGGTAGGATAGGTCAGACAGGAAATTGGGTCCAGAGTTGTGGATAGCTTGTTAGATGTGAACCAGGATTTGTAGTTGATGGGTGAGCATATGGGGAGCCAGTGGAGGTGGAACAGCACTGGAGTGATGTGCTCACGGGGGAGATGTGTGTGAAGACACATATCTAGACGTATTGTAGCCTATTTAGACACTTGTCAGATGCGCCAACAAACAGGACATTACAATAGTCCAGTCGGGATGAAATAAAGGCGTGGCTAACTGGATAAGCTGCAGGTTGTGACAACATAGGTCGTAACCTGACAGTGTTCCAAAGACTGAAGAATGAGACTCACTCACCGCTTGATGTGAGCCTCAAATGAGAGCTGAATGTCAAATATCAAACCAGGTTGACAGCCTCACTGGGGGCAGGACCTTGACACCATCTAATATCCCAACCAGGTTGACAACCTCACTGGAGGGGAGGACCTTGACACCATCTAATATCACAACCAGGTTGACACCTCACTGGAGGGCAGAGACCTTGACACCATCTAATATCCCAACCATGTGGACAACCTCACTGGAGGGGAGGACCTTGGCACCATTGAACCTATCTAATACCTCACATTGGTATTATTCCATCACCATTATGTGAGTCTGCACCACAAGGGTCCTTGGTACTGTTCAGCATGTGCTGTGGAAATGCTACGGGGTGGTTGCATTCTGGGGGAAAGACAGTTTTATAGGTAAAATCCTGCCGTTAGATCCAGTAGTGATGTTGCTTTGTGATGACTCTGATTTGCACTTGTCAGAACACCAACATAGAGTGAGGTTGGCAGGAACCACAGCTGCTAAGAAAATTATTGTACAAAGCTGATTCCAGCTCATCACTTACCATTGCAACAACGGCTGCCACATTTAAGTTGTCCTTATGAGAAATTATGGAGAATCCTACCACCAGGATTCACAGGCTAAGGTGTCCACTCTGGTGTCCTTATGAAGCTCTCCACA
>NW_022264668.1:0-25071 GCF_002021735.2 Oncorhynchus kisutch
ACCTGGACAAAAGAACACCTACGTGAAATGCTGTTTGTTCACTATAGCTCAGCGTTCAACACCATCGTGTCCTCAATGCTCATCACTAAGCTAAGGACCCTGGGACTAAAACACTCCCTCTGCAACTGGATCCTGGACTTCCTGACAGGCCACCACCAGGTGGTAAGGGTAGGTAACAACACATCCGCCACGATGATCCTCAACACGTGGGCTCCTCAGGGTTGCGTGCTCAGCCCTCTCCTGTACTCCCTGTTCCCCACGACTGCGTGTCTAAGCACTACACCAACACCATCATTAAATTTGCTGACGACACAACAGTAGTAGGCCTGATCACCGACAACGATGAGACAGCCTATAGGAAGGAGGTTGTCAGAGACCTGGCCGTGTGGCACAGGACAACAACCTCTACCTCAATGTGATCAAGACAAAGGAGCTGATCATCGACTACAGAAAAAGGCAGGCCGAGCCCGGCCCCATTCACATCGATGGTGCTGTAGTGGAGCCGGTCGAGAGCTTCAAGTTCCTTGATGTCCACATCACTAACAAACTATCACGGTCCAAACACACCAAGACAGTCGTAAAGAGGCCACGGCAATGCCTAGTTTCCCTCGGGAGACTGAGAAGATTTGACAGGTCCTCAGATCCTCAAAGTTCTACAGCTGCATCAACACTTGGTATGCCAACTGCTCGGCATCCGACAGCAAGGTGCTACAGAGGGTAGTGCGTACGGCCCAGTACGTCACCGGGGCCAGGCTTCCTGCCATCCAGGACCTCTATACCAGGTGGTGTCAGAGGAAGGCCCTAAAAAAAAAAGACTCCAGCCACCCAAGTCATAGACAGTTTTCTCTGCTACCGCACAGCAAGTGGTATCGGAGCGCCATGTCTATGTCCAAACAGCTTTACCCCAAGCCATAAGACTGCTGAAACATTAATCAAATGGCCCCAATCAACTATTTTCATTGACCCCCTTTTATACCCTGCTGCTGCTCACTGTGTTACTTTTTAGTTTTGCATTTATTTTTTAGCAAATATTTTATAAAAAAACGTTTAAAAAACTGCATTGTTGGTTATTAAAGGGCTTGTAAGTAAGTATTTCACGGTAAGGTTGTACCTTGGTGCATGTGACAAGTACATTGTATTTGAACATCCTAAAAACCTCCTGAACCTGATGTCCCAGGAACATAGAGGGGACTAGACAAAGTCTCCTTCCTTGATGACAGGAAAGAGTCATGTTTGTGGAACATCCGAAAACGTATTTAGGGAAATACCCGTAACAAGTTAAGAACATAGATAAAAAAAACTCCAGGGGACCATGACATCAGATCCTGAGAACATCCCAGAAACTTCCTTGGGGATGTCCCTCGAACAAATCGGGAACTAGAAGAAAACGTTGTTTTAGGACCATGACACAATGTCCTGACATCTTTAGGCAACCATTTCATGACGTTCTGGGGACTTCCTTAACTACTCTTTTTGTGTGTGTTTGCAGCGTTATAAGTATAGGCATATTGTAAAGATCAAAACAGGGGTTCATGCTGCGCTCAAAGGAAGTTTTAAATGTGTGAGAGAGAATCCAACATCCAGATATATGGACTTTGAAGCATAATGCCCAGTCTTATATAATCAGGATGAATAAATTGAGTTGAATGGATTGAATAGAAACATGCTGGTCAGTGGTAGGGGACTGGATAATTCAAAAGGCTTTGTATATTGTACATCTCTTTTAAGAGATATATGATCAAAAGATAATTGTTGAAATAAACAACCTATTTATCCAGATAGCTCATTATATTTATCATTATTATTATGGCTTTGCGTGCCAAGCATCTAGAGACACACGGCTGTAAGAGAAAGTATGCCAAGCAAAATTATCATACAAAAATCACATAAGAGTGGCTCAATAATCTGAGTAAATTGTCTGAGTTATTTGATACTGTAACAACCATTCAAATCAAATGTTATTTTTCACATGCTCTGAATACAACAGGTTGTAGTAGACCTTACAGTGAAATACTGAATACAACAGGTGTAGGCCTTACAGTGAAATGCTGAATACAAACAGGGTGTAGTAGACCTTACAGTGAAAATACTGAATAAACAGGTGTAGGCCTTACAGTGAAATGCTGAATACAACAGGTGTAGGCCTTACAGTGAAATGCTTACCTACAAGCCCTTAACCAACAATGCAGTTTTAAAGAAAATAGAGTTGAGTAAAAAATAGATAAGTAAAATGTTTATTTAAAATAACAAAATGATTAAGAGCAGCAGTAAAATAAACAGTAGCAAGACTTTTTATACAGGGGGGTACTGGTACAGAGTCAATGTGGAGGCTATATACAGGGGGGTACTGGTACAGAGTCAATGTGGAGGCTATATAACAGGGGGTACCGGTACAGAGTCAATGTGGAGGCTATATACAGGGGGTACTGGTACAGAGTCAATGTGGAGGCTATATACAGGGGGGTACCGTATAGAGTCAATGTGGAGGCTATATCCAGGGGTACCGGTACAGAGTCAATGTGAGGGCTATATACAGGGGGTACTGGTACAGAGTCAATGTGGAGGCTATATACAGGGGGTACCGGTACAGAGTCAATGTGGAGGCTATATACAAGGGGGTACTGGTACAGAGTCAATGTTGGAGGCTATATACAGGGTATTACGGTACAGAGTCAATGTGGAGGCTATATACAGGGGGTACTGGTACAGAGTCAATGTGGAGGCTATATACAGGGGGGTACTGGTACAGAGTCAATGTGGAGGCTTATACAGGGGTTACAGCCGTGTGTCTCTAGTACCCCCTGCAGAGTCAATGTGGAGGCTATATACAGGGGGTACTGGTACAGAGTCAATGTGAGGGCTATATACAGGGGGTACTGGTAACAGAGTCCAATGTGGAGGCTATATACAGGGGTACCAGGTACAGAGTTCAATGTGGAGGCTATATACAGGGGGGTACCAGTACAGAGTCAATGTGGAGGCTATATACAGGGGGGTACCGGTACAGAGTCAATGGTGGGAGGGCTATAGATACCAGGGGGTACCGGTTACAGAGTCAATGTGGAGGCTATATACAGGGGGGGTGACCGGTATAGAGTCAATGTGGCAGGCTATATACAGGGGGGGTACCGGATTAATAGAGAGTCAATGTGGAGTCTTTATACAGTGTCGGGTACCGGTATAGAGTCAATGCTGGAGGCTTTATACAGGGGGGTACTTGGTGCAGAGTCAATGTGGAGGCTATATTACAGGGGGTACCGGTACAGAGTCATGTGGAGGCTATATCAGGGGGGTACTGGTACAGAGTCAATGTGGAGGCTATATACAGGGGGTACTGGTACAGAGTCAATGTGGAGGCTTTATACAGGGGTGACTGGTATAGAGTCAATGTGGAGGCTTATACAGGGGGTACTGGTGCAGAGTCAATGTGGAGGCTATATACAGGGGGGTACCGGTACAGAGTCAATGTGGAGGCTATATACAGGGGGTACTGGTACAGAGTCAATGTGGAGGCTATATACAGGGGGTACTGGTACAGAGTCAATGTGGAGGCTTTATACAGGGGGTACTGGTATAGAGTCAATGTGGAGGCTATATACAGGTGGTACTGGTATAGAGTCAATGTGGAGGCTTTCTACAGGGGGTACTGGTACAGAGTCAATGTGGAGGTTATATACAGGGGGTACGGTACAGAGTCAATGTGGAGCTATATACAGGGGGTACTGGTACAGAGTCAATGTGGAGGCTATATACAGGGGGTACTGGTGCAGAGTCAATGTGGAGGCTTTATACAGGTGGTACTGGTGTGCAGAGTCAATGTGGAGGCTATATACAGGGGGTACTGGTACAGAGTCAATGTGGAGGGCTATATACAGGGGGTACCGGTACAGAGTCAATGTGGAGGCTATATACAGGGGGTACTGGTACAGAGTCAATGTGGAGGCTTTATACAGGGGGTACTGGTATAGAGTCAATGTGGAGGCTATATACAGGTGGTACTGGTATAGAGTCAATGTGGAGGCTTTATACAGGGGGTACTGGTACAGAGTCAATGTGGAGGTTATATACAGGGGGTACCGGTACAGAGTCAATGTGGAGGCTATATACAGGGGGTACTGGTACAGAGTCAATGTGGAGGCTATATACAGGGGGTACTGGTACAGAGTCAATGTGGAGGCTATATACAGGGGTACTGGTACAGAGTCAATGTGGAGGCTTTATACAGGTGGTACCGGTATAGAGTCAATGTGGAGGCTTTATACAGGGGGTACTGGTGCAGAGTCAATGTGGAGGCTTTATACAGGTGGTACTGGTGCAGAGTCAATGTGGAGGCTATATACAGGGGTACTGGTACAGAGTCAATGTGGAGGCTATATACAGGGGGTACCAGTACAGAGTCAATGTGGAGGCTATATACAGGGGGTACTGGTACAGAGTCAATGTGGAGGCTATATACAGGGGGTACTGGTACAGAGTCAATGTGGAGGCTTTATACAGGGGGTACTGGTATAGAGTCAATGTGGAGGTATATACAGGTGGTACTGGTATAGAGTCAATGTGGAGGCTTTATACAGGGGTACTGGTACAGAGTCAATGTGGAGGTTATATACAGGGGGGTACCGGTACAGAGTCAATGTGGAGGCTATATACAGGGGGTACTGGTACAGAGTCAATGTGGAGGCTATATACAGGGGGTACTGGTACAGAGTCAATGTGGAGGCTATATACAGGGGGTACTGGTACAGAGTCAATGTGGAGGCTATATACAGGTGGTACTGGTACAGAGTCAATGTGGAGGCTTTATACAGGGGGTACTGGTACAGAGTCAATGTGGAGGCTTTATACAGGGGGGTACTGATACAGAGTCATGTGGAGGCTATATACTGGGGGTACCAGTACAGAGTCAATGTGGAGGCTATATACTGGGGGTACTGGTACAGAGTCAATGTGGAGGCTATATACAGGGGGTACTGGTACAGAGTCAATGTGGAGGCTTTATACAGGGGGTACTGGTACAGAGTCAATGTGGAGGCTATATACAGGGGTACCGGTACAGAGTCAATGTGGAGGCTATATACAGGGGGTACTGGTACAGAGTCAATGTGGAGGCTATATACAGGGGGTACTGGTACAGAGTCAATGTGGAGGCTATATACAGGGGGTACTGGTACAGAGTCAATGTGGAGGCTATATACAAGGGGTACCGGTACAGAGTTAATGTGGAGGCTATATACAGGGGGTACTGGTACAGAGTCAATGTGGAGGCTATATACAGGGGGTACCGGTACAGAGTCAATGTGGAGGCTTTATACAGGGGGTACTGGTACCGAGTTAATGTGGAGGCTATATACAGGGGGTACTGGTACCGAGTTAATGTGGGGGGGGGGGGCAGCGGTTAGTCCAGGTAATTGAGGTAATATGTACATGTAGGTAGAGTTAAAGTGACTATACATAGATAATTAACAGAGAGTAGCAGTAGGGTAAAGAGGAGGGGGGGACCATGCAAATAGTCTGGGTAGCTGTTTGATTAGCTGTTCAGGAGTCTTATGGCTTGTTGGTAGAAGCTGTATAGAAGCCTCTTGGTCCTAGACTTGGCGCTCCGGTACTGCTTGCCATGCGGTAGCAGAGAGAACAGTATATGTCTAGGGTGGCTGGAGTCTTTGACAATTTTTAGTGCCTTCCTCTGACAACGTCTGGCATAGAGGTCCTGGATGGCAGGAAGCTTGGCCCCAGTGATGTACTGGGCCATACTCATTACCCTCTGCAGTGCCTTGCAGTCGGAGGCCGAGCAGTTGCCATACCAGGCTGTGATGCAACCAGTCAGTCTCGATGGTGCAGCTGTAGAACTTTTTGAGGATCTGAGGACCCATGCAAAATCTTTTCAGTCTCCTGAGGGGGAATAGGCTTTGTTGTGCCCTCTTCACGACTGTCTTGGTGTGTTTGGAACATGATAGTTTGTTGGTGATTTGGACACCAAGGAACTTTAAGCCCTCAACCGGCTCCACTACAGCCACGTTGATGAGAATGGGGGCGTGCTCGGCCCTCCTTTTCCTGTAGTCCATGATCAGCTCCTTTGTATTGATCACGTTGAGTGAGGGATTGTTGTCCTGGCAACCATAACATCTGTGTTGCATCACAATGGCACATGACAATACAGATGAACTAGGATCAGATCATATTTAGAGATCCTATTAAATGACTATGTTTCATACTAACTACAATAACAACGTAAGGAAGGCTAACCGTTCTGATCACACTGGTCATTCGTGTCATCCTGGGGGAAGGTGTTGCTTAGTTTTCGGTGGGATTTCAGGTTGGACCTCAAACATCTCAGCCTCGCCAATCCTCTTTGGAAGAGAGAAGAATAAGCTTAGAGAGGAGAGGACCTGAGCATGTCAATTATATTGATGTACTATCCACACACAGTGCCTGGTGAAAGTCTACACACCCACAGACTTCACATGTTGCTGCCTTGAAGTGCAATTGAACACAAACAAATAATTATCTGCTTAAAAACGGCCGAATGAAGTGACAAAAACATTTTTGAATAATTTTAGTCATAAAGTTCCTAAATTGAGTTTTGTGAGATTTGTGTAACTGAGGATGTCATAAGTTACATGAGGGTGGAGTTTTGATTTCAACATATGCCCACATAGTCTAATCAAAGCTAGCAGTAATCAAATCATCTGGATCTCAGCTGCCCGGTGTGTTGTATTGTACGCTATCCAATCGCTCACCAGAATCAACCTATAACACGCCCATTTATTGACAGGCAGCCAAACTAACCATCAGCACGCAGCGCCTCACCCATCTACACACAATACCACATACTGACATCACAATACCCCATACTGACATCACAATACCCCATAATGACATCACAATACCCCATACTGACATCACAATACCCCATACTGACATCACAATACCCATACTGACATCACAATACCCCATACTGACATCACAATACCCCATACTGACATCACAATACCCCATACTGACATCACAATACCCCATAATGACATCACAATACCCCATACTGACATCACAATACCCCATACTGACATCACAATACCCCATACTGACATCACAATACCCCATACTGACATCACAATACCCCATAATGACATCACAATACCCCCATACTGACATCAACAATACCCCATACTGACATCACAATACCCCATACTGACATCACAATACCCCATACTGACATCACAATACCCCATACTGACATCACAATACCCATACTGACATCACAATACCCCATACTGACATCACAATACCCCATACTGACATCACAATACCCCATAATGACATCACAATAACCCCATACTGACATCACAATACCCCCATACTGACATCACAATACCCCCATACTGACATCACAATACCCCATAATGAAAAGGTTTTTTGCAACTTTACATAAGTATTCACATCCTTGAGTCAATACTTTATAGAAGCAATTTTGTCTGTGATTATAGCTTTGAGTCGTCTTGGGTATGTCTGTTTCAGCTTTGAGTCGTCTTGGGTATGTCTGTTTCAGCTTTGAGTCGTCTTGGGTATGTCTGTTTCAGCTTTGAGTAGTTTTGGGTATGTCTGTTTCAGCTTTGAGTCGTCTGGGTATGTCTGTTTCAGCTTTGAGTCGTCTTGGGTATGTCTGTTTCAGCTTTGCACATCTGGATTTGGGGATTTTCTCCAATTCTTCCTTGCATATTTTCTCAAGCTCTGTTAAGTTACATTGGTAGCGGCGGTGAACAGCAATCTTCAAGTCTTCCCACAGATTTTCAATGGGATTCAGCCACTCAAGGACTTTCACATTATTGTTCTGAAGTCATTCCAGCGTTGCTTTGGCTGTATGCTTGAGGTCATTGTCCTGACGGAACGTAAATCTTTGCCCCAGTCTAAGGTTGTTTGCACGCTGAAGCAGATTCTCAACTAAGATTTGCCTGTATTTGGCTCCATTCATTGTTCCCTCTGTCCTTACCAGTCTCCCAGTCCCTGCCGCCGAAAAGCGTCCCCATAGCATGATGCTGCCACCACCATACTTCACAGTAGGGATGGTGTTAGATGGATGATGAGCTGTGCCTGGTTTTCGTCAGATATAGCGCTTTGCGTTCAGACCAAAGAGTTACATTTAGTCTCATCAGGCCACAGAATCTTTTGCCTTTATGAGCTTTTTTGCAAACTCTGCTGTCATGTACCTTTTTTTACAAACTCCAGGCTTGCTGCCATGTACCTTTTTTACAAACTCCAGGTGTGCTGTCATGTACCTTTTTTACAAACTCCAGGCGTGCTGTCATGTGCCTTTTTTACAAACTCCAGGCGCGCTGTCATGTGCCTTTTTTACAAACTCCAGGCGTGCTGTCATGTGCCTTTTTCTCAGGAGTGGCTTCCATCTGACCACTCTTTTTTTACAAACTCCAGGCGTGCTGTCATGTGCCTTTTTTACAAACTCAGGCGTGCTGTCATGTGCCTTTTTTACAAACTCCAGGCGTGCTGTCATGTGCCTTTTTCTCAGGAGTGGCTTCCATCTGACCACTCTTTTTTTACAAACTCCAGGCGTGCTGTCATGTGCCTTTTTTACAAACTCCAGGCGTGCTGTCATGTGCCTTTTCTACAAACTCCAGGCGTGCTGTCATGTGCCTTTTTTGCAAACTCCAGGCGTGCTGTCGTGTGCCTTTTTCTCAGGAGTGGCTTCCATCTGACCACTCTTTTTTTACAAACTCCAGGCGTGCTGTCATGTACCTTTTTTACAAACTCCAGGCGTGCTGTCATGTGCCTTTTTTACAAACTCCAGGCGTGCTGTCATGTGCCTTTTTTGCAAACTCCAGGCGTGCTGTCATGTGCCTTTTTCTCAGGAGTGGCTTCCATCTGACCACTCTTTTTTTACAAACTCCAGGCGTGCTGTCATGTGCCTTTTTTACAAACTCCAGGCGTGCTGTCATGTGCCTTTTTTACAAACTCCAGGCGTGCTGTCGTGTGCCTTTTTTGCAAACTCCAGGCGTGCTGTCATGTGCCTTTTTCTCAGGAGTGGCTTCCATCTGACCACTCTTTTTTTACAAACTCCAGGCGTGCTGTCATGTGCCTTTTTTACAAACTCCAGGCGTGCTGTCATGTACCTTTTTTTTTTACAAACTCCAGGCTTGCTGTCATGTACCTTTTTACAAACTCCAGGTGTGCTGTCATGTACCTTTTTACAAACTCCAGGCGTGCTGTCATGTGCCTTTTTTACAAACTCCAGGCGTGCTGTTATGTGCCTTTTTTACCAACTCCAGGCGTGCTGTCATGTGCCTTTTTCTCAGGAGTGGCTTCCATCTGACCACTCTTTTTTTACAAACTCCAGGCGTGCTGTCATGTACCTTTTTTACAAACTCCAGGCGTGCTGTCATGTGCCTTTTTTACAAACTCCAGGCGTGTGGTCATGTGCCTTTTTTGCAAACTCCAGGCGTGCTGTCATGTGCCTTTTTTACAAACTCCAGGCGTGCTGTCATGTGCCTTTTTTACAAACTCCAGGCGTGCTGTCATGTGCCTTTTCTCAGGAGTGGCTTCCATCTGACCACTCTTTTTTTACAAACTCCAGGCGTGCTGTCATGTGCCTTTTTTGCAAACTCCAGGCGTGCTGTCGTGTGCCTTTTTCTCAGGAGTGGCTTCCATCTGACCACTCTTTTTTTACAAACTCCAGGCGTGCTGTCATGTACCTTTTTTACAAACTCCAGGCGTGCTGTCATGTGCCTTTTTTTTTAACTCCAGGCGTGCTGTCATGTGCCTTTTTTGCAAACTCCAGGCGTGCTGTCATGTGCCTTTTCTCAGGAGTGGCTTCCATCTGACCACTCTTTTTTTACAACTCCAGGCGTGCTGTCATGTGCCTTTTTTACAAACTCCAGGCGTGCTGTCATGTGCCTTTTTTACAAACTCCAGGCGTGCTGTCATGTGCCTTTTTTACAAACTCCAGGCGTGCTGTCATGTGCCTTTTTCTCAGGAGTGGCTTCCATCTGACCACTCTTTTTTTACAAACTCCAGGCGTGCTGTCATGTGCCTTTTTTACAAACTCCAGGCGTGCTGTCATGTGCCTTTTTTACAAACTCCAGGCGTGCTGTCATGTGCCTTTTTTACAAACTCCAGGCGTGCTGTCATGTACCTTTTTCTCAGGAGTGGCTTCCATCTGGCCACTCTCCCATAAAGCCCAGATGGGTGAAAGGCTGTAGAGACTGTTGTCCTTCTGGAAGCTTCTCCCATCTCAGCCAAATAACTCTTTAGTTCTGTCAGAGTAGTCAGTTGGTTCTTGGTCACTTCCCTGACCAAGGTCCTTCTTGTCCGGTTGCTCAGTTTGGTTGGATGGCCATCTCTAAGCAGTCTGGGTAGTTTGGTTGGATGGCCATCTCTAAGCAGTCTGGGTAGTTTGGTTGGATGGCCATCTCTAAGCAGTCTGGATAGTTTGGTTAGATGGCCATCTCTAAGCAGTCTGGGTAGTTTGGTTGGATGGCCATCTCTAAGCAGTCTGGATAGTTTGGTTGGATGGCCATCTCTAAGCAGTCTGGATAGTTTGGTTAGATGGCCATCTCTATGCAGTCTGGGTAGTTTGGTTGGATGGCCATCTCTAAGCAGTCTGGATAGTTTGGTTAGATGGCCATCTCTATGCAGTCTGGGTAGTTTGGTTGGATGGCCATCTCTACGCAGTCTGGATAGTTCCATATGTTTGCAAATGTCCAATAATGGAGACTGTGTTCTTGGAACGTTCACCACTCAATCAATCGTTTTATAGCCTTCCCCAAATATGCAGTGCTATGAAAAAGTACTTGCCCCATTTCTGATTTTCTCAATTTTTGCACATGTTTTATACTGAATGTTATCAAACCTTCAACCAAAACCTAATATGAGATAAAGGGAAGCTGAATGAATGCAGTGTTAACCACCACCACGCTTGACAGTTGATATGCGGTTCTTACAGTGGAATGCAGTGTTAACCACCACCACGCATGACAGTTGATATGAGGTTCTTACAGTGGAATGCAGTGTTAACCACCACCACGCTTGACAGTTGATATGAGGTTCTTACAGTGGAATGCAGTGTTAACCACCACCACGCTTGACAGTTGATATGAGGTTCTAAACAGTGGAATGCAGTGTTAACCACCACCACGCTTGACAGTTGATATGAGGTTCTAAACAGTGGAATGCAGTGTTAACCACCACCACGCTTGACAGTTGATATGAGGTTCTAAACAGTGGAATGCAGTGTTAACCACCACCACGCTTGACAGTTGATATGAGGTTCTAAACAGTGGAATGCAGTGTTAACCACCACCACGCTTGACAGTTGATATGAGGTTCTTACAGTGGAATGCAGTGTTAACCACCACCACGCTTGACAGTTGATATGAGGTTCTAAACAGTGGAATGCAGTGTTAACCACCACCATGCTTGACAGTTGATATGAGGTTCTTACAGTGGAATGCAGTGTTAACCACCACCACGCTTGACAGTTGATATGAGGTTCTAAACAGTGGAATGCAGTGTTAACCACCACCACGCTTGACAGTTGATATGAGGTTCTTACAGTGGAATGCAGTGTTAACCACCACCACGCATGACAGTTGATATGAGGTTCTTACAGTGGAATGCAGTGGTTAACCACCACCACGCTTGACAGTTGATATGAGGTTCTAAACAGTGGAATGCAGTGTTAACCACCACCACACTTGACAGTTGATATGAGGTTCTAAACAGTGGAATGCAGTGTTAACCACCACCACGCTTGACAGTTGATATGAGGTTCTTACAGTGGAATGCAGTGTTAACCACCACCACGCTTGACAGTTGATATGAGGTTCTAAACAGTGGAATGCAGTGTTAACCACCACCACGCTTGACAGTTGATATGAGGTTCTTACAGTGGAATGCAGGTTAACCACCACCACGCTTGACAGTTGATATGAGGCTCTAAACAGTGGAATGCAGTGTTAACCACCACCACGCTTGACAGTTGATATGAGGTTCTTACAGTGGAATGCAGTGTTAACCACCACCACGCTTGACAGTTGATATGAGGTTCTTACAGTGGAATGCAGTGTTAACCACCACCACGCTTGACAGTTGATATGAGGTTCTAAACAGTGGAATGCAGTGGTCCAAGATAGTATCCTCAGTAGCTACTGCAGAGGAGCCCAGTCTCAGAGAACAAAACAGGATCATACCTGGAAGAGCAGAGAGAGAGACAAGAGTGGTTAGTGAAACAGCAGTTTAAATACCCTGAGCCCAGGTGACTCCAATCACTAACGACCCTCCTCTGCCTGCAGGAGGAACCGCCCCTGCACTGCAGAGGAGGAGCCGTGACAGTCTCCTTAGCCAGAGAGAGATGTTCTTTAATTAAGGACCCTATTCTCCCCTAGTAGTTCAATAACCTGGTCTGTTGAGGTAACGAGTTCCTTACACTGTTCACCCAATGTATAAATCAGTCAATTCTTCCTCTAAAACTATTGTAAACATGTCACATAGCTCTCACATGTCATGGCTTTACTGGCCATCTCCGGATCTGTCTCCAAAACAGAGGAGTCTGAAGTGCTTATGCCAAGGTCCAGCGGTTCTGGCTACAAGAGCCAACCGTATCGCCACTTCAAACACTCCGCTACCTACTTCCTGCTCACGTGAATATAGGGAATAGGGTGCCATTTGGGATGCATTAAAAATGTATTTTGAAGTATGAAAGTGCTTTAGAGGGCAGACCAGAGAGTCACAGCTACACTTGAAGCTCCCCGTGCAGGGCTTCAAATAGAGAAGTCTGGAAAAACATTGACATTTTGTTCCATTTCTAAAATGCCAGGGTGGAATATGAGATACCATCAATAGCTGAGTCAGGGAACCCCTTTCCATTTGCTGTGTGTGTACGTTTCCTCTTCGTAGCATCAATATACATTGG
Source organism: Oncorhynchus kisutch (assembly GCF_002021735.2). Lineage (NCBI taxonomy): Eukaryota > Metazoa > Chordata > Actinopteri > Salmoniformes > Salmonidae > Oncorhynchus > Oncorhynchus kisutch. The sequence goes on from NW_022264668.1 coordinate 12,920, forward strand.
GGGGGAAATAAAGCTATATAATTACAATAGATCTTTTTTGAATTGCAGAGGTGTGAGGTCGTTCTTGGGTGAGAACAATTTCATTAATAATCTTCTAGACTTGTTCTCACCCAACTAACGCTCCTGCCTCCACCATAGAAGAAGTGAGGACAATTTAAATAATAATCTTCTAGACTTGTTCTCACCCAACTAACACTCCTGCCTCCACCATAGAAGAAGAAATGTTGTAGCTTTAACATATGAGATGTGAAAAGGCAACATTTCATTCTGAAGTCGGATTGTATTTTCTCTCATTTCAGCTCAAATAATGGCTGCCATTGAAATCAATACATTTTGCATCGTTTTTTACAGTGGTTGAGAGTCATATTTCTTTGCATACTTTCCGTAGTAGCATGCAACGATGCGTGCTTCAAAATACGTACAAACTGAGCACGCAATTCGAAAAGTGTCCTCTGTGCTCCGTTTTGCATACTTCCATGTGGACTCATACTCCAGCCTCCCATGCTCCAATTTGTGTGAGCATGGTAGTACGCATTTTGAGAAACACCCTATGTCACGGAAAGAGCAGGTGTTCTTAGTGTATTGTCCTACTCAGTGTGTAAACCAATAGTAAATCAAGCCCTTACAAACAATCAGTAAGGTAAAGAATTATAATACAACTAAATTAGCTCTCTGAGATCCCTGTTGTCATCCAAACCAACCTGGTGTTAACGTGGCACCCCAGTCTCCTTTAAACACCTGATTTACTTAACAAAAGGTACATTTCATTAGGTGTTCCAGGTCTCCTCATGACATGGCACCAGTCTCCTGTGTCACCTGATTTACTTAACAAAAGGTACATGTCATTCGGTGTTCCAGGTTACCTCATGACATCACAAGTAGGGGAGGGGCCTTTCCTCTTGGTTTCTCTATTGTTCCTCAGGAAGGGGGGAGAATGATGACATCACAATGTCACCATCAGACCTACCCCTTGAAGCTTGCAGTTGTGTCTAAAAAAAATGGCATATATTTCTAGCCTTTAGTGTGTGAACATGGCTGTTTTTATACCGGAAGGACGTCTTTAAGTGTTTGTTTTCTCCATGCCCGGCTGGAGGTAGTCAGTATCCTCCCTGTATGTCGCCCTCACCCAACTTCTGCTGCTGCCGGCTGGGTGAGATGCTGTCTTCCATGGCCTGTTGAATCAACCTCATCACCACCAGGCCATCCTATTTCCTATATAGTGCACTACTTTTGGCCGTGACCCATATGGTCTCTGGTCAAAAGTAGTGCTCTATATAGGGAATAGGGTGCCAGTTAAGGTTACAAGTCATTTGGAACACATCCTTATATTCACAACTGAAATGAAAAGAGATCCACTATGGTTACAAGACAAAGAACCTTATTTGGAACTATATAGATGTCACATCCTGTTCTGTTTTACCTATCCTGTGCTTGTCTCCACCCCCCCCCCAGGTGTCTCCACCCCCCCCAGGTGTCTACACCCCCCACCAGGTGTCTACACCCCCCCCCCAGGTGTCTCCACCCCCCCCAAGGTGTCTCCACCCCCCACCAGGTGTCTCCACCCCCCACCAGGTGTCTCCACCCCCCCCAAGGTGTCTCCACCCCCCACCAGGTGTCTCCACCCCCCCCAACCAGGTGTCTCCACCCCCCACCAGGTGTCTCCAACCCCCACCAGGTGTCTCCACCCCCCACCAGGTGTCTCCACCCCCCACCAGGTGTCTCCACCCCCCCCACCAGGTGTCTCTGCCCCCCAATCAAGGTGCCTCCGCCCCCGCCACTAGGTGTCTCCACCCCCCCACCAGGTGTCTCCACCCCCCCACCAGGTGTCTCCACCCCCCCACCAGGTGTCTCCACCACCCACCGGTGTCTCCGCCCCCCACCAGGTGTTCTCCACCCCCCACCAGGTGTCTCCGCCCCCCACCAGGTGTCTCCGCCCCCCCCACCAGGTGTCTCCGCCCCCACCAGGTGTCTCCACCCCCCCACCAGGTGTCTCCACCACCCACCAGGTGTCTCCGCCCCCCACCAGGTGTCTCCGCCCCCAACCAGGTGTCTCTGCCCCCCACCACGGTTGTCTCCACCCCCCCACCAGGTGTCTCCACCCCCCACCAGGTGTCTCCACCCCCACCAGGTGTCTCCGCCCCTCCTCCGCCCCCCCCAGGTGTCTCCGCCCCCACCAGGTGTCTCTGCCCCCCACCAGGTGTCTCTGCCCCCCACCAGGTGTCTCCACCCCCCACCAAGGTGTCTCCACCCCCCACCAGGTGTCTCCACCCCCCACCAGGTTTCTCCACCCCCCACCAGGTGTCTCCACCCCCCACCAGGTGTCTCCGCCCCCCCCAGGTGTCTCCACCCCCACCAGGTGTCTCCGCCCCCCCCAGGTGTCTCCGCCCCCCACCAGGTGTCTCAAACCCCCCACCAGGTGTCTCCACCCCCACCGGGTGTCTCAACCCCCCACCAGGTGTCTCCACCCCCCACCAGGTGTCTCAACCCCCCACCAGGTGTCTCCACCCCCACCAGGTGTCTCAACCCCCACCAGGTGTCTCCGCCCCCCCCAGGTGTCTCCGCCCCCCACCAGGTGTATCCACCCCCCACCAGGTGTCTCCGCTCCCCTGTTTATTTATACCTGCATCTTCTGTTTGTGTGTTGCCAGTTTGTCTTGTTTGTCAGGTCGTTCCAGCTTGTTTCCTGTGTTTCCCTGCTATCTAGTTTTTTTGTTTCACCTGAGCGGCAGGCAGACCCTGAGCCTGCCTGCCGTCCAGTACCTGTCGGGCTCTGATCTGGTTATGAACCTCTGCCTGGGTCCCTGTGTTATAATAAATGATCTGAGAACTGAATCCTCCGCCTCCTGTGTCTGCATCTGGGTTCATGTTATCCTGAGTCGTAATAACAGAACCATTTATTTTATAACACTTATTCATTCTCAAGCAGACAAAACACGGACAAGATCATCAAACATTATATTTCAGCAAGAGCTCCTGTCGAAATAAAGCAGAGAACAATCCCAAGATAAAACTATTTTTGATGCTTTTTCTTTTATTATCCAGATCTTATAACTCTTTTTTTCCTGGCTTCTGATAACAGAGCTTTAAAGCAAAGAGTAAAAGTGCATCGGTAATGAAATCCCTCTTAATCCTGTTTTATACGTGTCATTTAAACAGATATCATCTATGAGTTTCTGTTTATCCAACAATGGAGGCTTTGCAATTCAAATGAGCCTTGTGCTTAGATAAGTGTTTATCAACCGCATGCGCTGGCGAGGCAGTATGCATTCACCAGTACGGAGATGTTTGCATTCACTACTACATCAGCTGATGTCTCGAAGTGCTGTACAGAAACCCAGCCTAAAACCCCAAACAGCAAGCAATGCAGGTGTAAGAAGCACGGTGGCTAGGAAAATCTCCCTAGAAAGGCCAGAACCTAGGAAGAACCTAGAGAGGAACCAGGCTATGAGGGGTGGCCAGTCCTCTTCAGGCTGTGCCGAGTGGAGATAACGGAACATGGCCAAGATTTTTTAAATGTTCATAGATGACCAGCATGGTCAAATAATAATAATCACAGTGGTTGTCGAGGGTACAACAGGTCAGCACCTCAAGAGTAAATGTTAGTTGGTTTTTCATAGCTGATTATTCAGAGTATCACTACTGCTCCTGCTGTCTCTAGAGAGTTGGAAAACAGCAGGTCTGGGACAGGTAGCACGTCCGGTAAACAGGTCAGGGTTCCATAGCCGTAGGCAGAACAGTTGAAACTGGAGCAGCAGCACGGCCAGGTGGACTGGGGACAGCAAGGAGTCATCATGCCAGGTAGTCCTGAGGCATGGTCCTAGAGCTCAGGTCCTCTGAGTGAGAGACAGAGAAAGAGAAGAGAGAAAGCGAGAGAGAATTAGAGGGAGCATACTTAAATTCACACAGGACACCGGATAAGACAGGAGAAATACTGCAGATATAACAGACTGACCCTAGCCTCCCGACACATAAACTACTGTAGCATAAATACTGGAGGCTGAGACAGAAGGGGTCGGGAGACACTGTGGCCCCGTCCGACGATAGAGGGCTCTACTTCATTACTGTCTATGTGAGCTCTTAGAGGCTCTACTTCATTACTGTCTATGTGAGCTCTTAGAGGTTCTTATTCATTACTGTCTATGTGAGGTCTTAGAGGCTCTACTTCATTACTGTCTATGTGAGCTCTTAGAGGTTCTTATTCATTACTGTCTATGTGAGGTCTTAGAGGCTCTACTTCATTACTATCTATGTGAGGTCTTAGAGGCTCTACTTCATTACTGTCTATGTGAGTTCTTAGAGGCTCTACTTCATTACTGTCTATGTGAGTCCTTAGAGGCTCTACTTCATTACTGTCTATGTGCGGTCTTAGAGGCTCTACTTCATTACTGTCTTTGTGAGGTCTTAGAGGCTCTACTTCATTACTGTCTATGTGAGCTCTTAGAGTTCTTATTCATTACTGTCTATGTGAGGTCTTAGAGGCTCTACTTCATTACTGTCTATGTGAGCTCTTAGAGGTTCTTATTCATTACTGTCTATGTGAGGTCTTAGAGGTTCTTATTCATTACTGTCTATGTGAGGTCTTAGAGGTTCTACTTCATTACTATCTATGTGAGGTCTTAGAGGCTCTACTTAATTACTGTCTATGTGAGGTCTTAGAGGCTCTACTTCATTACTGTCTATGGGAGCTCTAGAGGTTCTACTTCATTACTATCTATGTGAGGTCTTAGAGGTTCTGTCTATGTGAGGTCTTAGAGGTTCCTGTCTATGTGAGGTCTTAGAGGCTCTACTTCATTACTGTCTATGGGAGCTCTTAGAGGTTCTACTTCATTACTGTCTATGTGAGGTCTTAGAGGTTCTTCTTCATGTGTGAGGGAATCAAAGGGCTTCCCTGAAGGAAGAGAGAGGTAGCGTCAGATCGTCAGTGGAGAAAGAACCATGTGAGTCCCCCTGCTGGGACCAAAGGTACTATGATAGAATATGTGCCATTATTATCTGCTTTATTTCCAAAGCCGCTCCCAGTCATGCGTACACAGATTCATTTGGCCGGCCCCCACGGGAACGTTCCCACAATCCGGGGTTGCAAGCGCCACGCTCTACCGACTGAGCCATACAGGACCACAAAGAACACATACCATCAGAGGAAGCCACAGGAAGTCACAGGAAGCCACAGGAAGTCACAGGGAGCCACAGGGAAGATACATACTCCTACTCACTAGTACTGACCACACCAGATTAAACAGCCTTTTGATGTATGGTGTTACTGCTACAGATGATAGACTAACCGGTTACCGGCCCGGAAAACAAGTCAAGTACTTCTCAACAACGTTTTATAAACCCAGTTAGTGGTAATGAAAGGCAGGTTTTGACACGCTGCGTGTCCATCAAAAGTTATATTATTGATATCGAAGTTCAACAGACTTATAATTGCATAACCTATAACCATTGGCCTTTTCAAGGATACCTGTGTAATCACGTACAAAATGAAAAAATAAAACAGGCCATCATCTGATACAAGTTGTAATTTAATCTTTTTCTTTATCTCCTAGCAACATGTCTTGCCACACACTGAATGTTTCAACGTGGCCTTCCTCAGTGTGTGGGTAACTGTATAGTTCTCATTTGATTTAACCTCTGTTTAGGCAGGGGGGGAGTCCCTAATGAGAAGAGCCTTAGCCTTGATACCTCAGCTTGGTGTGAAGCTATTCCAATTTCAAAGTAGTTTCTTCAGATGCTAAGGAACACATGACATGTTAATCAGGAGTCATGTGTTGTTATGGTATACAGAGCGTTGTTGGTGGCAACAGATTAACAATTAACCAATGGCAAGGTACCTTTTTGTGGAAATTAAAACACAATGACCTACACCATTGACAGTAACATTGAATAAACATATCATGATTTTGACAGCTAGAGAACTAACAGTTTAAAAGGCCAGACACTCTCATTTAGTCCAGGATTCAATCCGATCCCGCTTGTAGACAATTAGTAGGCAACGCCTACTCCCAATTGGTCCAAATCACACGATGCACACCGATGATTGCATGGTAAACACTGATCTCCAGCAGCTCGCTCCCGGAGATCAGTGTTTACCATGACATCATCGGTGTGCATTGTGTGAGTTTGACCAATTGGGAGTATTAATTTCCTACTAATTGTATACTAATTGGTTGATGATGTCATTGGCCGCATGTTGGGGAACCATGGTCTACATCCTCCCTACAGTTTACAATCGTCTCCACAGTCTACAGCATGTTTCAGCCCCCCGACCATCCGCTCAAGAACAAAATCGGCCCGCGGCTGAATCTAGTTGATGATCACTGGTCTACAGCCTCTCAAGAGTCTTCAGCCTCCTACAGTCTTCAGCTTCCCCGCAATCTACAGCCTCGCCACAATCTACAGCCTCCTCTCCACAATCTACAGCCTCTCCACAATCTACAGCCTCTCCACAATCTACAGCCTCTCCACAATCTACAGCCTCTCCACAATCTTCAGCTTCCCACAATCTACAGCCTCCCAAAATGTTCAGCTTCCCACAATCTACAGCCTCTCACTTAGGGTCCAATGGTTTCCATGTTGCTAGGATACTCAGCTCTCAACACAGCCTCTCTCTTAGGGTCCAATGCTTCCATGTCGCTAGGAGACTCACGCTCCCAACACAGCCTCTCACTTAGGGTCCAATGTTTCCCATGTTGCTAGGATACTCAGCTCCCAACACAGCCTCTCACTTAGGGTCCAATGTGTCCCATGTTGCTAGGAGACTCAGCTCTCAACACAGCCTCTCACTTAGGGTCCAATGCTTCCCATGTTGCTAGGATACTCAGCTCCCAACACAGCCTCTCACTTAGGGTCCAATGCTTCCCATTATGCTAGGAGACTCAGCTCTCAACACAGCCTCTCACTTAGGGTCCAATGCTTCCCATGTTGCTAGGATACTCAGCTCCCAACACAGCCTCTCACTTAGGGTCCAATGCTTCCCATGTTGCTAGGATACTCAGCTCCCAACACAGCCTCTCACTTAGGGTCCAATGCTTCCCATGTTGCTAGGTCACTCAGCTCCCAACACAGCCTCTCACTTAGGGTCCAATGCTTTCCCTGTTGCTAGGTCACTCAGCTCCCAACACAGCCTCTCACTTAGGGTCCAATGCTTCCCATGTTGCTAGGAGACTCATCCTTAAATCATCCTTAATAAACAATGGGGAACTTGCACCCAATACATAAATCCATATATATGTTGAGTCCAAGTGTAATGTTCATGCAGGCTGTACTTGAAAAGTACTATAGATAAATACAACAAAACATTGATTGAAAGACGGGACCCTTGTCAGAATCCCATAACAGTTCTGAGGTAGGACTGTATAATAGAATTCACAGCCATCTGTTTGTAAAGGAAGTGTGTTGTGTGGGAACAGCACATCTCCGAAAGGCACTGTGCACAAAAACAAATGACTATGTAACTAACTCGAGTAGATGCAATGATGAGACAAGTTGATTGTCTCCTCCTCTATATGAGTTCAGGAAATTGAACACAAGGATCAAAAACCAGGAATTAACCTTTTCATGAGACCTCAATCTTGTATAGGCTATGATGAAAAGCACACAATCACACAAACAAAAATATGAATCTGTTTCCATAAAGCTGTGTGTGTGTGTGTGTGTGTGTGTGTGTGTGTGTGTTCCTTCTGTCTTTTGAGGACTGGAATGACAGCTAATTGGGTGTTCCACCCCTTGATGGACAGAGGTTATAAGCCCACAGCAACAACAGCAGACTAACAGCGTGCGGTATAGGCTAGAAGTGTCACTCAGGCACGTTCCTCTTGCCTCTGGACACGGGAGAAATGCACTATCTAGCCGCAGCACAGTGGAAATATGGTTTTTTGGAGGAGCGCACCAGTGCGCACTGCTTGGAGTAGCCTAATCAGCCACACATGTATAACACACACGTTTCGGGCGGGAAAATACATCTGTCTGTAGTGGCTATACTACTGGAATTTACATAAAATCCTAGAAAATGACAACGGCAACAGAAATGGGGTCCACGAAAATAACACCCGAGGTTCTGCAAGAGATGCTACAACATTACAATTTAACGCGACAAGAGTTCATCGAGTCTTACAACATACAGCCGCTTGTCTACGTCCCTGAGTTGCCGTTGGGCGCTAAGACTACTTTCGTCATCATGTATGCTATCATATTTGTCCTGGCTTTGATTGGGAACAGTTTGGTTGTCTACATAGTGGTGCGTAAAAGAGCTATACAGACCTCCACTAATATCTTCATCTGTTCTCTGGCGGTGAGCGATCTTCTTATCACATTCTTCTGTATCCCGTTCACCTTGTTGCAGAACATCTCCTCGGAATGGCTCGGAGGTGAGTTCCTATGTTCCATGATTCCATCAACAGCTGTCTGCTCTGCACGGAATGTCTACTGGTTGAATTAACATGATTTCCGCGTCGTTTCAATGAAATTACATTATATTAAAGTGGAATTAGACGTTGGATTGATTTATGTGCCCAGTGGGGTGTCTACTGTCATTGATAGTTTGAATAAACTTTAGAAGCCTATATGTAATCGTTGTTTTGTTTTTCATCCTATAATAATATGGATGTGCATTCAATTTGGCAGTAGTTTACGAATATTATAATCTGAGCCTTGACACTCATTGATTTATGAACGGGTTGTGTTTGCAGAGCGTTTTTTTTATAATTTCAAGAGAATCTCAGTGTATTATTGCCTTCTGGTGCCTTCTACAGTTTAATGAAATTGATGGATGTGGGTCACTCAACCCATCAGTCAAAATGTTGACGTTAAAAACCAACCAACATGGGAGGTAATAGGCTACAGAGCAGTGCCTTACAGAATATTTTATTTCCATAGTTGTTGTCTAAGTAAACAGTTTTTAATCGATGTTCTGGTTTGCCGGACATTAGGGTTTATAGGTGGCTTGAGAGTTATTTCACCTTTTTCAATATTTCACACAAGATTTAGAGAAAGCAATATCACATTCGTTTTGTGATAAAGGTTATTCTGTGAATTGTCACAAAATAGCCTCTTTTGTTTGAATGGGTGAGGATCAGCCTTCTAGGGGACTATACATCGAAGCCAGGGGATTTAGGAGTGAAGGTTACCAACACACGAATTTCCCCATGCAGTTATATAACGAGAGCCATACCGGCTGCAGTACACAGGCAGCTCAATTATGATATGTTGCCCAATTCTTGACAAAAGAGCTGATTTGAGTGGTCAAAATACCAATTAGTGAGAAAAGATCGGAATTGGTCTGTGTAATCGCAGCCAATGAGAGAGCGCATGGAGAAACTTCTGCTTGTTCCATGTACAGTGTTTTTTTGAGTGACACTTCTAACCCCTTCTCTTCATAGGTGTTCTCATCTGCAAGACGATTCCTTTTGTTCAGACTATGGCCATAGTGACGGGGATTCTCACAATGACCTGCATCGCTGTGGAGAGGTACCAGGGAATTGTCTACCCCTTGAAAATGAGGAGGCAGTACACTCCGAAAAGAGCGTACAAGATGCTTGGTATGCTTTTAAAAATAAACACTCCTTCTGCTTTTGTGTTAATGGTGTATGTCAGTGAGGACAGAGAAGGAAGGGTGGGGAAGAGGAGAAATGAGTGAGGAGAGTGGGAGAAGAGGAGAGTGGGAGAAGAGGAGAGTGGGAGAAGAGGAGAGTGGGAGAAGAAGAGAGGACACTAGGTCACTAGGTACAGACGTTGTGAGAGGCTAGTAAGATGAAAGATGATAAAAGATGGAGATTTTTTTTAAATTGAATTGGATAGTAGCCTATGAGAGTTCTTCAGTTATGGTTGAATGTCTTTCATAATATACAAAAAAAGTGGAGTATGGTGTGTAGATAAGTGGGGAAAAAACTCATAAAGCTCCGAGGCACTGACAACAAAAAGAGAAAAAAATGGCTTGACCTGACCTCCATCTTTTATCTTCTTTATCTTTTATCATCTTTCATCTTACTATCCTCTCACAATGGTAGTGAAATTAACATGAATAAATTCTCTGGCAACAGCTTTGGTGTACATTTCTGCAGTCAGCATGCCAATGGCATGCTCCTAAACTTGATACATCTGTGGCATTGTGTTGTGTGACAAAACTCCACATTTTAGAGTGGCCTTCTATTATCCTCAGCACAAGGTGCACCTGTGTAATGATGTGGTTGTTTAGAAGAAGCTGTTTAATCAGCTTCTTGATATGCCACACCTGTCAGGTGGATGGATTATCTTGGCAAAGGAGAAATGCTAACTAGCTGGGATGTAAACAAATGTGTACACAATTTGAGAGAAATTCCCTTTTTGTGTGTATGGAACATTGCTGGGATCTTTGTTTGTATTTTTGTTCAGTGTGTATAGGAGATAGGTCTCGTACCAAATGGCACCCTAACTCTAACCAAACACTATAGCATGATGCTAGACTTGTGTGTTGAATTCATATGTTAAACATACAGGAGAGGAACATTCTATTCCAGCTGCCCAATCGATATACAGGATAGGAACATTCTATTCCAGCTGCCCAATAGATATACAGGATAGGAACATTCTATTCCAGCTGCCAATAGACATACAGGATAGGAACATTCTATGCCAGCTACCCAATAGAAATACAGGATAGGAACATTCTATTCCAGCTGCCCAATAGACATACAGGATAGGAACATTCTATTCCAGCTACCCAATAGATATACAGGATAGGAACATTCTATTCAGCTGCCCAATCGATATACAGGATAGGAACATTCTATTCCAGCTACCCAATAGAAATACAGGATAGCGTATTGCAACAAATTCATTGTAATACACAGCTAAAATCTATTAATTAAAAATATGATAATGGTAACATTTACACACACATAAAGGTACAAATGTGAAAAATTGGTGGATCCAGAGTTTTGGAAAGAAACTCTTCATATGTGTACAGTATATGATGTATTACTTGTGGTATTGTGAGGAAGTCATTGTATTGAGACGTGTCTTCTTTGTGCAGGACTTGTATGGAGTGCATCAGTGGTTGTGGGATCCCCAATGCTGTTCGTACAGCAACTAGAGGTGTGTATGTCAAGCCCCTCCCATCACAGCTACTGTAGCTTCAAACCAAATCCAAAACGTTTACAGTAAACATCCTGGCACCAAAGAAGCTGACCAGACCTGACTTAACCAGACCTGACTTAACCAGACCTAACTTAACCAGACCTAACTTAACCAGACCTGACTTAACCAGAGATAACTTAACCAGACCTAACTTAACCAGACCTAACTTAACCGGCTTAACTTAACCAGACCTAACTTAACCAGACCTAACTTAACCAGACCTAACTAACCAGACCTGACTTACCAGACCTGACTTAACCAGACCTAACTTAACCAGACCTAACTTAACCAGACCTGAACTAACCAGACCTGACTTAACCTGGCCTGACACTAACCTGCCTGACTTAACCTGGCTGACTTAACCTGACCTGAAACCTGACCTGACTTAACCTGGCCTGACCTAACTTAACCTGGCTGACCTAACTTAACCTGGCCTGACTTAACCTGGCCTGACCTAACTTAACCTGGCCTGACCTAACTTGACCTAACTTGACCTGACTTAACCTGACCTGACTTAACCTGGCCTGACCTAACTTAACCTGGCCTGACCTAACTAACCTGGCCTGACCTAACTTAACCTGGCCTGACTAACTTGACCTAACTTGACCTGGCTGGCCTAACTTTACCTGGCCTAACTTTACCTGGCCTAGCTTTACCTGGCCTAACTTTACCTGTCCCAACCTTACCTGTCCCAACCTTACCTGGCCCAACTTTACCTGTCCTAACTTTACCTGGCCTAACTTTACCTGGCCTAACTTTACCTGGCCTAACTTGACCTGGCCTAACTTGACCTGACCTAACTTGACCTGACCTAACTTGACCTGACCTAACTTGACCTGACCTAACTTGACCTGACCTAATGACTTGACCTGACCTACTGACCAACTTGACCTGACCTAACTTGACCTGACCTAACTTGACCTGACCTAACTTGACCTGACCTGACTTACCTGACTTGACCTAACTTGACCTGACCTAACTTGACCTGACCTACCTGACTTGACCTGACCTAAACTTGACCTGACCTAACTTGACCTGACC
>NW_022264669.1:0-25100 GCF_002021735.2 Oncorhynchus kisutch
TGTGGGGTGACATCCGGGATGACCCCAGCAACATCCTCTGGAAAGGGAAAAAAGAGGATCAGGATGTAAACTAATGCAAACCGTAGCTTCTTAACACTGGCCAGTTGAAAGGTTCTACTAAGATGTCATGACAAACGACACCTGTCAGAGTGCTCTCTAAGTGTTACTCACCTGCTTGGATGTCAGCTGGCAGAGTGGCGAAGACGGCCATCGTGAGAGTCCTTTCTTCAGGTGTGACGTCCACAACCCCAAGAGGGAAGAGATGGGCTCTGCCTCTGTATTAGGGGTGATGTCCACCACATTCAGGTGGGAAGAAGCCGGATCTGCCTCTGTGTTAGTGGTGATGTCTTGAACCTCCAGGTGGGAAGATGCCGGATCTGCCTCTGTGTTAGTGGTGATGTCTTGAACCTCCAGGTGGGAAGAACCCGGATCTGTCTCTGTGTTAGTGGTGATGTCTTGAACCTCCAGGTGGGATGAACCCGGATCTGCCTCTGTGCTAGTGGTGATGTCTTGAACCTCCAGGTGGGAAGATGCCGGATCTGCCTCTGTGTTAGTGGTGATGTCTTGAACCTCCAGGTGGGAAGAACCCGGATCTGTCTCTGTGTTAGTGGTGATGTCCACAACCTCCAGGTGGGAAGAAGCCGGGTCTGTATTGTGGGTGAAAACAACAATCCTGATGAGCTCTACTACTACAAGGCACCAAGATGTCATCAGAACAGGCATCTGTCAGAGTGTTCTCTATCATTGCTACTCACCTGCTTGGATGCCAGCTGGTAGTGTGGTGGAAACGGCCACCGTGAGCACAGGGGGGACTGGTAGGGGTGGCTGCAGGGGGCTGGAAGCAGCTCTGCACCTCGTCAGCTACAAAGCCATAGACAGAGCTCATATAAAAAGGGCTCTGCAGGTCATCGGTGGAGAAGGACTGACTGATTCTCCCGAGGATCGACCGCACAGAGTCAAAAGCAGCAGCCCGGGAGAAAGGGATGTGAGGGGAAGGGTCCTTTAACATGCAGGAGAGCTTCTCCACTACGGCCGCCACCATGCCCACGGCCATCCCGCTTATTAGGATTGGGTGCTCTGAATGGCCTTCCTCTGGCTGAAGCCACAGGGCCAGGAGGAGCCTGGGCACCACCTCCACCACCACCTGAGATGGGCTGAGCAGGTTGCTACGGGGCTCATTGGACTGCTCGCCCAGAATGCTTCTCACAGCTTTCTCCACGATGCTGTGGACCTTCGGATCGCTGAAATCAACAATCAGGAGAAAACAAAGGTAAACGATGTGCAATGTACTCACTTAGAACACCGTCTTTGTCTGATTCTGCGTAGTTCCAGATGTGTAGATAAATGGATCAAGTCATATGCAGGGCAGTACATGGAACTCACATGTCAGCTGGCGAGGTGGGGTGCATGGAGCGGCGGAGCTTGCAGAAAGCCTCGTGCTCTATGTCCATCATTTTTAGGCAAGTGTTTACTTCCCAGGCCTGCAGTTTGAAACAGGAAGTCCCATTGGTGTAAATTCACAACATATCTATTCTGCTGTGCTAACTCGTTGTTGAAAGGCTAGTAAAGAGCTCACTAACTTGTAGTATGTCTCTAACTCTCATTCTCTTACCAGCCGAGCGAGGTCGTTTCCCTCCTCCAGGGTTTCCTTCCACACCCTTCAAATAAAACACAGAGCAATTCAACTTTCCTGGCTTCTGATTTTTCTGTTGTTTATTTTACCCACACCTCCTGGAGTGCTGCTGGTGGCAGGGAATGGCAGTGAAGGTGGGTGCTGACGTGGTACTCACCTCTCCCTAAGGGATTTTTTGCCCTGAGACACCAGCCAGTTGCTCATGTGCTCCGTGGTGACATGGGGAGGGACCTGGCCTTGACTCTGGAGCAGCAGATAGTGGACCATGAGCTTCTTCTGCAAGATGAGGTAAGGTGTGAGACCGTGCCACGAAATACCATATCATGTGCTTTCAGAAGGGCCTCTCGCAACATTTCACAACTGCTCATGCCTCACAATTTGCAAGTGATATTAAGAACTCTTATGACCACCTTCTCTAAACTGTCTTGAAATACACTCTCTTTCTGTTGTTTATGTTTTTGTGGGATGAATCTTACCTGTTTATTGTAATATGTTTCCTCCCAGCAGGCCTGCAGAGTCTGAAAATAAAGGCTGCTTCTACAGAATTCCTTGGAAGATCATGAAAATAATGATGCTTTGTTATGCACATTATGCACAGGCATTTACAGTATGCTAAAATGAATTTCTCCTAAGATTACCTTTGTGGGACCATAAGTGAACTCCGGAAAGCACCAAACCCTATCCATGGTAAGATGAGGAAGAAATGCAGTGCTATAGATATCCGGGATGCTCTGGAGATAACAGGAATGACTTAAAGTCGCGAATGATCAATGACTGGAGTCGTCCAATATGCAGCACTTAGAATTGAGTTGTAGGGATGTTTGGCGCAAAGTAGAATGTTTACATTCTATTGCCATGGAGAAATGGAATGTGTAGAACCTGTATAAATGGGTATGCTTCTTTGTCTTTATTTCGTGAAAGATTAAACTCTTTATTATGTCATAATGTGTATATGAGGATGTAGGAGCCCATCCCGATTCATGACGCGATTATCGGGGTGCATGTTGTTTAGACCAACTAATCCAACCTTGGTTTACAAGTTAAATACATTGTTTATATATACACCTATGTAGCGTGGTTCGTTCTGCATTGTGTACTTTTAATTAGGACGCTGCCACAACTGGAGGTCTGCTAGTTGAATTATTTTTTATTTGCCCTGCACACGAAGATACAACACACATTATGTTAACCCTTGGCGCAGTCCTAGCTCTCAGGCACCTGCGCAAGCACATGGACACTCACTCAAAAACTGTCCCAAGTACTCACAAGTTACAATAGATACCCTAGTTAGCGAGCTTTGTGAACCCTGATAACATACATCTTTATATTATCCACATTTTAACAAACTTATGGTGCATAACAGTACCTTGTGTAACATTACCACGGTTTTATATTGAACAATTTCGGAGCCAAGGACAACATACCTTGCAAAACGAAGGTCAGGCAAAAGAAAACAATAAGGGGGTATGGAAATACAGATAACCTGCGATGGGCCAAACCAAAATATACAATCACATGTATGTACAATATTGATATGGAAAAGTGTTTTTACACCAAAGAAAAACATTAGCTATGCAGCTGTAATTCAATAAAAAAAATACACTGAATTATTATTATTATCAAATTATTAACATCCCCTCTTGACCTGGCCTATTTGAATTGGTCCTTGTGTGCAATTTGGTGCATAATCTAGGGGAACAACATCACACTGCTCCACCTATACAAATCTATCGACCACATCCATTTAAAGCAATGATTGTCAATTGAAAATGTGGTTGTTGTGTTATCCTGTTATCCTCTTAAGCACATTATTACAATATTTCCAAGCTCAGAATTGACACAAGGAACACCTTTGCAAAGATATTCGGTTAAAAATAAGAGTATGAATGACAACAAACGTATGATTTGGATTGTATGCATAATAGTGTAGTAAACAGTATCGCTCAGCGATACTTTAGGTGTTTGGAACTTTAGGTGTTTGGAAAGTATCCGTTATAAGTCTCCATGACACGTATCACTTCGTTGTCTTGTTGGTAATAGTAAAAATGCATGACAGTCCGCATTGTAATGATCTAACAGGTGTTTTTCATGTTGTTTCTCACATTAAACAGACATTTGAGAACGGAATTGCTTACAGTTGTACCTACGACCTCAATACCCAATCTACTCACACGCGCAAATACTCACATTCAGACTCATACATACAGCTGTCCTTCTCTCCCCTTACATTCTTTGGTCTCTATTTTTTTTTACATTTGTCAGAGAAAACGACTATTTTGTGTATATTGCACCTTGCACTGACTTTACTGAACTCTGGAGAAAACGAACATTGCTGCTGGGTGAGGACATCTGACAATGTGCTCTCCCGTCCATTAGACATTTTGTCTGCAGGAACTCGCTCTTTTTCACTCGGTCCACTCATCCAAGTGCCGATGTATTTGTGGCATGATGTGAACAGTACAAATTTGTTGCACTACCAAGGTCTAATGGTTTTAAATGACTGTTTTGTATTGTCTGGAAACTCACTTGTAGAATTCGCTTGCGGTAGGTCTCTTAAAAAAGAGAAGCCGTACAATGTTATTAAACCGAGGTGCCTAGTTATTCTTCTTTTGTTGATATCAGGTAACGTGCAACCTAACCCTGGCCCTGATATACAATGTCTCCAAACCCCCTCTGATTTTAAATCAAGATCTGGTTTTGGTATTTTTCATTTAAATGTATGCAGCCTGTGGTCAAAAATTGATGGGGTTAGGATTTGGGCTAAATCAACTGATGCTGATGTAATTGTGTTTTCTGAAACCTGGCTCAGCAAGT
Source organism: Oncorhynchus kisutch (assembly GCF_002021735.2). Taxonomy (NCBI): domain Eukaryota; kingdom Metazoa; phylum Chordata; class Actinopteri; order Salmoniformes; family Salmonidae; genus Oncorhynchus; species Oncorhynchus kisutch. The sequence continues at coordinate 4,448 of NW_022264669.1, forward strand.
CTGTTTTTGTGGTTACAATGTTTATCGCACTGATCGTTTTAAGAAAGGTGGGGGTGTGGCTATATATGTAAAAACTAAAATTCCCTGTAAGTGTGGCAAAGTCTGAAACTATATGTAAACAGTTGGAATTTCTTGCTTTGAATATTGACGTTTCAAAGGGTCTCTCTATAACTCTCTATAACTGTGATTGGCTGTTATAGACCCCCCTGTGTTCTCGATGATGCATTTTCTTATTTGACACACCTTATGTCTAAACTTCTAAATTACCGTGAAATGAACATGATTGGTGATCTCAACTGGTGTTGGTTAAAGCAGGTGTCTGATGATTTAAAAAATGTTTTGTAATTCTATGAATCCTACCCAGTTGATTAACTCACCCACTCGCCCAAATCTTAAATGCCCAGATCAATCTACCCTGATTGATTTGATATTGACAAATGTTCCACATAAATATTCTGCGGTTGGTGTTTTTTGTAATGATTTAAGTGACCATTGTGCTGTTGTTGCTGTTAGAAATACTAAGGTTCCTAAAACAAACCCACGTTTTATTCGTAGGAGAATTCTGAAGAGTTTTAATGAGCAGGCTTTCTTTCATTAATTGTTTTATTTTGACTGGAGCAGATTGAGTTTATCCCTGATGTGGAAACTGGAGCAGATTGAGTTTATCCCTGATGTGAAAACTGCCTGGAAATTCTTTCATGATGGTTTTTCCCAAATAGTAAACAAACATGCCCCATTCCACAGGTTCAGAGTTAAAGGGCGGGTTAATCCATGGTTTTCCTCTGAGCTGTCTTGTATTATTCACGACCGTAATCTAGCCTGGGCTAAAGCAAGGAAATCACGTTCTGATGCTGATTGGCTTATTTTTAGGCAGTTATGAAACAAGTGTTATTTTCTTCTCAGGAAGGCCAAATCAGAATATTTTATGTCTGTTACCGTCGCTCCAAAGGCGCCACCTAAGTTGTCCAAGACTAAGGTGGAGTGGGGTCCACGTCCCGCGCCAGAGCTGCCACCACGGACAGATGCCCACCCAGACCATTCCCTATGGGTTTAGGTTTTTGCGGCCGGAGGCCGGAGATTTTTTTATGTCTCTATTTTAGTTTGGTCAGGGCGTGAGTTGGGGTGGGCATTCTATGTTTTGTTCTGTGTGTTAGATTTCTATGTGTTTGACCTGGTATGGTTCCCAATCAGAGGCAGCTGTCAATTGTTGTCTCTGATTGAGAACCATACTTATGCAGCCTGTTTTCCCACTATGGGTTGTGGGTAGTTGTTTTGTGTGTATTGCACCTTGCAGAACTGTTCATTTGTTGTGTTGTTGTTTTTGTTCAAGTATTCGTATTTATTAAAAGTATTACGAATACTTACCACGCGGTCCTCTTCTCCTTCTCCCGACGACAATCGTTACAGACCCTAGAAAGTTTTGGAAGGCTATTAAGTCTATGTCTGGTAACAGTAATGTTAATGAATTACCGTCATGTGTTTTGAAGGACTAAGTTGCTAAATATGACAAAACTGAAATGCTGAATTGTTTCAATGAGTTACTTTGTATCATCTGGTAGGCTGTTTGATTCAGTGTCCTCTGTCTCTGTACAACCCTGTGTGGATGAACCAGTGAGAGCTGGTCAAACTTTGAGCTTTTTGCCATTCTCAGTGCAGGTGGTACATAAACCCCAGAAATCCTTAGATCAGAGAAAGCCTGCAGGTCCTGATCTTTTGGATCCCTGCTTTTTAAATTTGGCAGCTGATTTCATAGCTGAACCACTTACATATCTGTTCAATCTAACCCTGGAATGTAATGAAATTCCAAAGATCTGGAAATCAGCATTTGTCCTACCACTTTTAAAAGGGGGAGATCCAACTATTTTTAATAATTATAAGCCAATCTCAAAGCTGTCACCCCTGGGGAAAATACTTGAACCCCTTGTGAGTGAACAGCTAAATGAGTTTTTATTTACTAACTCTATTTTATTAATGTACCAATCGGGCTTCAGGAAGAAGCATAGCACAATTACAGCAGCCATGAAGGTTGTAAATGATATCACTGAAGCCCTTGACAAAAAACAGCACTGTGTCTCACTTTTTATTGATTTCTGTAAGGCTTTTGATACAGTTGATCATGCTATACTAAGGCAGGGATTGTTGAGTGTAGGTCTTTCAGAGCATGCAGTTGCATGGTTTGCTAACTATCTGTCTGATAGAACTCAGTGCACTCAATTTGATGGGCTTATGTCTGTTAAATTGTTGAAATAGCTGAAATTGGGATTTTATTTTAGGAATAAGGCCTGTTTTTCTTTTGAAGCCAGAAGGAGGCTAGTATCATCTACATTTATGCCTTTACTAGACTATGGGGAAATTTTATATATGAATGCTTCCGCTCAGTGTTTGAGATCAATTGACACCCTTTACCATGGCACTTTGAGATTTATTTTAAACTGCAAAACCCTTACGCACCACTACACTTTGTATACCAGGGTTGGCTGGCCTTCTCTAGTCACTCGTAGGCTCAGTCACTGGTATACTTTTATTTACAAAGCCAGTTTTTATTGTTCAGAAATGTGGTGGGTACTCTCTTCGTTCGCTGGACTTTATCCTGCTAACTGTTCCAAATGTCCGAACTGAATTTGGTAAAAGGGCTTTTGTGTATAAATAATGCACAGACACGCTAAAGCTGTACAGTGTAGTTTGAGTAGTCAGTTTCAATTATTTGCAAATGTATTCCCTATTATTTACAAATCTAAAGATGTAACATTTGAAATGAATGTGGCAGAACAGTTTAGCATAGAGTTCCTGTGGGAGTCTTCTCCTTCAGTCTTTTTTCCTCCTTGGCCTCGTTTCTCATTACATGGGATTTCCCCAGTGCCAACTTCACATGAGATGGCCGCTGTCTACTGTCATGTAGTGCTGGATGACAGATATCGCTATGTCGCTGCTGTCCATGGTCCTGAAATATACAAACAAGGCTATTTGCATATGTACGACCGTCCAAACTTGACCCCACACACAAACACACATTATTGATGCTAATTTCTCACACACTTTTGAACATTGCACAACCTGCAACAAAACACTGAAAGAGCATTTTATTCCAAATGTGTTTGTGTTTAAATAAAGACCCGAAGAATGAAATCAATGTGTGGATGTTGATTGGACAATGTATATGTGCTTTGCAGAAGCCATTTTTTTTTGCATTCCCTGTAGCGTGTATTTTACTGGAGCATGATCAGATTGCTTTGTTTAAATCAGAAAAGTCTGGACACACCTACTCATTTAAGGTTTTTTCTTTCTTTTTACAATTTTTTACATTTTAGAATAATAGTGAAGACATCAAAACTATGAAAGAGCACAATTGGAATCATGTAGTAAGCAAAAAAGTAGCCATCCTTCTCCTTGACCACTTTGCACACTCTTGGCATTCTCTCAAACCTGTTCATGAGCTAGTCACCTGGAATGCATTTCAATTAACAGGTGTACCTTCTTAAAAGTTAATTTGTGGAATTTCTTTCCTTCTTAAAGCGTTTGAGCCAATAGGTTGTGTTGAGACAAGGAAGGGATGGTTTACAGAAGATATCCCTATTTGGTAAAAGACCAAGTCTCAAATAAGCAAAGAGAAACAACAGTCCATCGTTACCTAAGACATGAAGTTCAGGCAATAAGGAACATTTCAAGAACTTTGAAAGATTCTTCTCGTGCAGTCGCAAAAACCATGAAGCGTTATGATGAATCTGGCTCTCATGAGGAAGACCCCAGAGTAACCTCTGCTCCAGAGGATACGTTTAGTAGAGTTAACTGCACCTCAGATTGGAGCCCAAATAAATGCTTCACAGAGTTCAAGAAACACACAACTCAACATGCACTGTTCAGAGGAGAACGTGTGAATCAGGCCTTCATAGTCGAATTGCTCCATTGAAACCACAACTAAAGGACGGACACCAAAAATAAGAAGAGACTTGCTTGGGCCAAGAAACACGAGCAATGGACCTTAGACTGGTGGAAATCTGTACTTTGGTTTGATGAGTCCAAATTTGCGATTGTAGCCTTTCAATGTTTGTGTAAAGAATCCAGGGTGTTTAGTTGTGTCACGACTTCCGCCGAAGTTGGTGCCTCTCCTTGTTCCGGCGGCGTTCGGCGGTCATTGTCACCGGCTTTTTAGCTACCACCGATCTACGCTTCTTTTTCCATTTGTTTTGTCTTGATTGTACACACCTGGTTCCCATTACGTTATAATTATTTCCCTATTTAACCCTCTGGTTCCCATGATGTTTTGTGCGTGATTTTTCCTTGTTGAGTGTTAGTCTTCTGTGTCATTGTGTGTTTTTCCCTGCGTGGAATTTATGATTGTTTAAAGAAGAAGAAGCAGTCTTTATTTTCAGACTCTGCAGGCCTGCTGGGAGGAAACATATTACAATAAACAGGTAAGATTCATCCCACAAAAACATAAACAACAGAAAGAGAGTTGTATTTCAAGACAGTTTAGAGAAGGTGGTCATAAGAGTTCTTAATATCACTTGCAAATTGTGAGGCATGAGCAGTTGTGAAATTTTGCGAGAGGCCCTTCTGAAAGCACATGATATGGTATTTCGTGGCACGGTCTCACACCTTACCTCATCTTGCAGAAGAAGCTCATGGTCCACTATCTGCTGCTCCAGAGTCAAGGCCAGGTCCCTCCCCATGTCACCATGGAGCACATGAGCAACTGGCTGGTGTCTCAGGGCAAAAAATCCCTTAGGGAGAGGTGAGCACCACGTCAGCACTCACCTTCACTGCCATTCCCTGCCACCAGCAGCACTAAAGGAGGTGTGGGTAAAATAAACATCAGAAAAATCAGAAGCCAGGAAAGTTGAATTGCTCTGTGTTTTATTTGAAGGGTGTGGAAGGAAACCCTGGAGGAGGGAAACGACCTCGCTCGGCTGGTAAGAGAATGAGAGTTAGAGACATACTACAAGTTAGTGAGCTCTTTACTAGCCTTTCAACAACGAGTTAGCACAGCAGAATAGATCTGTTGTGAAATTACACTAATGGGACTTCCTGTTGCGTACTGCAGGCCTGGGAAGTAAACACTTGCCTAAAAATGATGAACATAGAGCACGAGGCTTTCTGCAAGCTCCGCCGCTCCATGCACCCCACCTCGCCAGCTGACATGTGAGTTCCATGTACGGCCCTGCATATGACTTGATCCATTTATCTACACATCTGGAACTACGCAGAAACAGACTAAGACAGTGTTCTCTGTGAGCACATTGCACATCGTTTAGCGTTGTCTTCTCGTTTTTGTTGATTTCAGCGATCCTAAGGTCCACAGCATCGTGGAGAGAGCTGTGAGGAGCATTCTGGGCGAGCAGTCCAAAGAGCCCAGTAGCAACTTGCTCAGCCCATCTCAGGTGGTGGTTGAGGTGGTGCCCAGGCTCCTCCTGGCCCTGTGGCTTCAGCCAGAGGAAGGCCATTCAGAGCACCCAATCCTAATAGGTGGGATGGCCGTGGGCATGGTGGCGGCCGTAGTGGAGAAGCTCTCCTGCATGTTAAAGGACCCTTCCCCTCACATCCCTTTCTCCCGGGCTGCTGCTTTTGACTCTGTGTGGTCGATCCTCGGGAGAATCAGTCAGTCCTTCTCCACCGATGACCTGCAGAGCCCTTTTTATACGAGCTCTGTTTGTGCCTTTGTGGCGGACGAGGTGCAGAGCTGCTTCCAGCCCCCTGCAGCCACCCTACCAGTCCCCCCTGTCCTCGCGGTGGCCGCTTCCACCACACTACCAGCTGACATCCAAGCAGGTGAGTAGCACTGATAGAGAGCACTCTGACAGATGCCTGTTCTGATGACATCTTGGTTCCTTGTAGTAGTAGAGCTCATCAGGATTGTTGTTGTCACCCATAACACAGACCCGGCTTCTTCCCACCTCGAGGTTGTAGACATCACCCCTAACACAGAGGCAGATCAGGCTTCTTCCCACCTGGAGGTTGTGGACATCACCACTAACACAGAGGCAGACCCAGCATCTTCCCACCTGGAGGTTGAGGACATCACCACTAACACAGAGGCAGATCAGGCTTCTTCCCACCTGGAGGTTGTGGACATCACCCGTAAAACAGAGGCAGACCCGGCATCTTCCCACCTGGAGGTTGTGGACATCACCCCTAATACAGAGGCAGAGCCCATCTCTTCCCTCTTGGAGGTTGTGGACGAGGTGCAGAGCTGCTTCCAGCCCCCTGCAGCCACCCTACCAGTCCCCCCTGTCCTCGCGGTGGCTGTTTCCACCACACTACCAGCTGGCATCCAAGCAGGTGAGTAGCAATGATAGAGAACACTCTGACAGATGCCTGTTCTGATGACATCTTGGTGCCTTGTAGTAGTAGAGCTCATCAGGATTGTTGTTTTCACCCACAATACAGACCCGACTTCTTCCCACCTGGAGGTTGAGGACATGACCCCTAAGACAGAGGCAGATCCGGCTTCTTCCCACCTGGAGGTTGTGGACATCACCACTAACACAGAGGCAGATCCGGGTTCTTCCCACCTGGAGGTTCAAGACATCACCACTAACACAGAGGCAGATCCGGGTTCTTCCCACCTGGAGGTTGAGGACATCACCACTAACACAGAGGCATATCAGGCTTCTTTCCACCTGGAGGTTGTAGACATCACCAGTAACACAGAGGCAGACCCAGGTTCTTCCCATCTGAATGTTGTGGACATCACCTCTAACACAGAGGCAGATCCGGCTTCTTCCCACCTGAATGTTGTGGACATCGCCTCTAATACAGAGGCAGACCCGGCTTCTTCCCACCTGAATGTTGTGGACATAACCCCTAATACAGAGGCAGAGCCCATCTCTTCCCTCTTGGAGGTTGTGGACGTCACACCTGAAGAAAGGACTCTCACGATGGCCGTCTTCGCCACTCTGCCAGCTGACATCCAAGCAGGTGAGTAACACTTAGAGAGCACTCTGACAGGTGCCGTTTGTCATGACATCTTAGTAGAACCTTTCAACTGGCCAGTGTTAAGAAGCTACGGTTTGCATTAGTTTACATTCTGATCCTCTTTTTTCCCTTTCCAGAGGATGTTGCTGTGGTCATCCCGGATGTCACCCCACACGTCACCAAGGACGTAACACTGGATGTTCCATGCAGAGCTAGGAAAGGGGCAGTCCGGCGATTATTTTGCAGGCTTTGGAGGGCAGTGTGCTGCTGCGCCTGCCACAAGGAAGAGGAGGAACAATATTAATTATTCATCACACCTGCAGAAAAGGGATTGAACCATAGAGCATTAAATGATTCACATTATAATTGAACTCAATTCTGCTTTTCTTCTGTTTACTACTTAATTTCTTTACTTTTCTATAAACTTTCACTTTGCAAGTGTGGATTAGGTTGTGTAAATAAGTGGGACACATCCCAATGTTGATGCTTTGAATAATTTGCTTTGTACATTTAAAAAAACATGTCTTATTTGACAACAAAAACAGAGGGCGCTCAACCAACGTTGAGTTGAGGTGCAACCAAATATTTGAATCATCATAGAAAAGGAAAAAGCCCAACTCTTGCTCACTATAAAAAATGCATTGTTTTATTCAAGCAAGGTTAAAAGATTAACGTTTCGGCCTAGTCTTTGACGATATGCAAGTTCTATCTGCCCAGTAAAAGGGTGACCCAGACTCACCCTGGTTCTTGAGGGTTGAAGACAGTGAAAAATGATCATTAAGTAAATGGGACTTGCTAGGCCTGAAAGCCCTCTGCCTCTACCTCTGTGTGGTTCATCTCAACTAAGAGCTTGTGTGGGTTGTCTTTCTCTGTGGGTGTGAATCACTATGACCTCTCCCTCTGCCTGCCATTTGGCTGATCAGAAGCCATCTGCTCTTTCTTGCTCACATGAACAGGAGGAATGGCCTCTGGGGTAACCTCCTCCATCTATCTAATGCCTCTTCCACCTCCACTTTCTGGCTGTGTTTGATTGAGGTCACTCGTTCTCTCTCCCTGGGTGTTGGATAGTTCCTCCTCCTCTGTGTCTTTGTGAGGGTGGAGGGAGTTATCCTGTTCCGGCGCCCTCTAAGGGTGTGCATCATAAACTCTTTCGGTGTGTTGAAGGGTTCAGTGGTTTTGGAGGGAGTCTGAAGTTCGATCTCTAGCGATAAGTGTAGGGGCTGTCCCGTGGTGGTGTCCCCCTCCCTCCAAAGGAGGAGCAACTGAGACATGTGATGAGGCCAAGGAAGATCACTCTGCAAGGACGGGATAGGACACATCACAACACTGCAGCTCATTCATATTCAAACACACCTCAGAGTACGGACACAAACATGGACGCCCCCCCCCCCACACATAGACAATGAATTTACCTGTACATATCAGAATCATACATTCTACCCCCACAAGTATTGATCCCCCACCTCAAACATGTTGAGTCAATTCCAGATGCTGGAATGCAGGTGCAGTAGGGCCATGTATGTAATGATGTGATACCCGTGTACCCCATATCTGACCAGGTGAATCCAGGTTAACGCTATAATCCCTTATGGATGTCACTAGTTAAATCCACTTAAATGAGTATAGATAAAGAGGAGGAGACAGGTAAAAAAAATATTGTAAGGCTTGAGACAATTGAGACATGGATTGTGTATGTGTGTCATTCAGAGGGTGAATGGGCTAGACCAAATATTTAAGTCCCTTTGAACAGAGTATGGTAGAATTTTGTGTCAAGAACTGCCATGCTGTTGGGTTTTTCACACTCAACACTTTTCCCTGAGTATCAACAATGGTCCACCACCAAGGGGGGGAAACTCAATAGGAAGGTGTTCTTAATGTTTTGTTCACTCAGTGTAGATCATTCCCTAGCATATACTTTCATTTGTATGCGTACTGATACTGTAAATACACAAATTATATTAATGTTATCTACAATATATTATAATACCGTAAGCCACCCTGCTGCAGGGGCATTTCCTCCTACAATTTTGAGCTGATTTTCTTCACTTTAGCAATATTTTGTATCTTTGTTCATTTTCACATTTATTGTGTTTGGAATGGCACTGTTACTACAGGAGATGATGCTATCATAAAGTATTAGATGTAAGTATGTAGGATAATTACCCATAATGCTCACTGACAGAATTTCCTAGTTCTGACTTGAAGGGCCATCTATGATGTAGGGCAGGTCAGTAACCAAATGATTTTACTGTGCCCAGTCGCACACAGACTTTTATGGTCACACAAGTTGCCACCGGTGGATTCAAAATGAGTAGCCTAACAATTATTTACATGGCCCCAGGTACATTTGCAACCAAATTATTTTTCTGTGAGAAATCAATAATAGTTAAACACATAGGATAACAGTCAGCAATTGACAGTGAGCAATGAGCAAGATAAGCATAGACGGGAAGTTGACAATAGCTTATTATTAGTGTAAATTAATCAGATCCAATGATTTACCGCTAGGGTGGGGTACCGCTAGTCATCGTTATTATAATGACCATCTCAATCATTATCACCATACCATCATAGACTTATTCTTCTGTACCTGAGACTCATCTGACACTACCTTAGACATGGCAGTCTGCAACTCAATACACTGCCCCTGCATTGTGTTCAGCGTCCCCTGCATGTGGTTAATCGACTGCTTAACATCGTTCAGCAGGATCTGAATCTCAAGCCTGCAAGAAATCAGGTGGTTCAACACACTGAGATGGCGAGAGGCTTCAGACCATGCCCATTGGACCATCTTTAGGATTCGTTCTCACTTAACACCAATCTAATTAGGAATGTAACTTTGTGCAGAAGATGTTACTATAGTGTTATTTAGAAGAGAAAAAGTGTACTTTGTCAGGCGCCAAAAGGATGACGGCATGTCTCCCTGCTCCAGTGAGCTCTGCTGGCAGGTCTTGCTCACTGTTGGAGAAACAGGAGCCAAATTAGAGGAAAATATCTATGGTTGTTCAGCAATGAAACGTTCATGACATAATGGGGATTGTCCTTCCCTGTGAAAAGAATAACAGCTGGGGTTTACTTTCTCACTATTAGATAATGTAATACAATCTTTAAACCCATCAGAAGTGTAGTGCTTACCTCCATTAAAACATTGGTCCATGTTATTTAGGCTATAGCTTGACGCATATCCTTACCTTGGACAAGCGTATCCAAAAGGCCTGTCCAGTCGTGCGTGAAGATACCTTTAGGCAGATAAAAGCGCGGTACGGGTTGAGACATGCTCGGTAATGTGAATCTGTAACACTGATATAAAAACACGTTTTCATTTATAATTTACACTGTAGAATGACCTGCAAGCCAATCAGAATCTAGTTTTAAACAACACTGTGGGTTCCATGGAACGTCACAAACATATTAGGCCACTTGCGTCCCAGATTACAGTCACTGAACATGGGTTTAATAGCTATAATGGCTATATGTACACTATATGCACATCGTATTGAATTGAGATTACATTTACTGCATCACTGTAATTATGTAGCCTAATCCTATGGGGATCATATGTGAAATGTCAGAATCATGGCACATGAAAACATAATGAAATTGACTGCAGATTATAAAATTCACTGTGACACAATATCCATGTAATTCCAATTAAATTACGTTGAACCAACGTGGAATAAACATTGAATTGATGTATGTGCCCAGTGGGAAGTGATCAATTCGAAAAGATTGAATACATACAGTATTACAAAGAAAGAGATACAAAAATTGCTTAGAAAAGCTTGAAAAAGTCTAATTTCCCCGGGCCACTCAAAAGTCAAATGTATGTACGCATTACAGTACATCGCTTTGGATGAAAGCGTCTGCTTTCAAATCCCTGACTCTCACACATATTTACAATCTCGCAATGTTTATTTCTGGGAGCAACTTCCAAAGAAGCTGAGAAGTGAACCATCAATGAGCCAGCTACAGGACAACATCGTCCGCATCCTCACGGCTAAAATCAAAGAGAGCGCAGATAACATCATGAATTTGGTGTAAAAGAACACTGTCAGTATCGTTAACCTGAAGAAATCGATTGATTTCAGTGCTGAGGAAGTAAAAACTCTGAAGCAGCAGAACGCAACATTGAACATTCAGGTTGAAAAGCAGGAGAAGAAACTCACTGAAATGGAGTCAAAAGGTAAACGAGAATGACCGGTATAGTCGGAGATGGACTCTTTCGAATTTATGGAATAGCAGAAAAATCTGACAAAGAACATCAAAGCAAGACATTTGCAGGGCAATAGGAGGAGCGATATGTTGTTGCAGGTTCTCTGGATGTAGTGCACCGCCTGGGTAGGCTGAGAGATGGGGAAAACAACCAGCCACCACGACCAGTGGTCATGAGATTCATCTCCAGTGAGGGACATGACATGGAAAAGTGCAAAGAAAAATGACTATTTAAAGAAGAACAACCTGAGGTTCAAGGAGGATCTGACAGCATTTGACAAAGAAGCTCAGAATCATCTGTGGCTGGATTTATCAAGTGAGTTGTGCAGGACTGAGTTTTATTTGCATCTGATAAAACTTTATATTTCTTGCAACTAGTAAGAACTTTTCTTTTTGTGAGACCCTGGTTCATGTGAACGTATACAAGTTTAATATTCTTCATCTAGTCACTGTGATAGTAAATGTCCATTTCTGTTTTTCTATTAATGCCAGGCGAATCGTAATATTTTTAAGAGACAGGAATGAGGTTTCTAAAGCAGTTTCCTGTATTGAAGACTTTTCCTTAGTTTCGGGTTGGAAAATGAATATCAGTAAGTCAGTCTTATTTCCATTCACGGATTGTGTTTTACAGGAAGTATTTGGTATCCCAATTAAAGATAAGGTTACTTATATTGAAATTGTTATATGCAAGGATGAAAAACAAAGGACTGAATTGAACGTTAACTAATTGAACCTCGGGTTGATGAGAGATATTTTGTTATACGGTCGAATATTATTATCCAAAGCTGAAGGGTTATCCAGATTGGTTTATGTCTCGCTGTCACTTGACTTACCCCCTAAAATTGCAAAGGACTTAGATAAGATTACTTATAGTTTTATTTGATGTGATATCCACAAAAATTATGTGGATATATTGAAGCAACATCTCAAGACATCAGTCAGGAAGTTAAGGCTTGTTTGCAAGTGGGTATTCCAAATGGACAATAACCCCAAGTATACTTCCAAAGTTGTGGCAAAATGACTTAAGGACAACAAAGTCAAGAATTGGAGTGGCCATCACAAAGCCCTGACCTCAATCCTATAGAAAATGTGTGGGCAGAACTGAAAAGGCGTGTGCGAGCAAGGAGGCCTACAAACCTGACTCAGTTACACCAGCTCTGTCAGGAGGAATGGGCCAAAATTCAGTAAACTTATTGTGGGAAGCTTGTGGAAGACCAACCGAAACGTTTGACCCAAGTTAAACAATTTAAAGGCAATGCTACCAAATACTAATTGAGTGTATGTAAACTTCTGACCCACTGGGAATGTGATGAAAGAAATAAAAGCTGAAATAAATAATAATTATTATTAATTTCACATTCTTAAAATAAAGTGATGATTCTAACTGACCTAAGACAGGGATTTTTTACTAGGGTTAAATATCAGGAATTGTGAAAAACTGAGTTTAAGTGTATTTGGCTAAGGTGTATGTAAACATCAGACTTCAACTGTACCTAGAAGTGCACACTATTCTTATTGTTTTTTAATGTATGTATATAGTCAACTATACAACTTCCACTACTACTACACTTTATATCATCCAATAATATATAATGAAAAACACTCAACATGAAGAATTTATGCAATTATGTTAATTTCAAATATTTATTTTGAAATATAGATTAGGTGCTCTTCTTTTTATAGCAGGAAGTAAAGGGACTGGACAAGGCTTTGCCTATAGCTGAAAACATCCTGGAAATGAGCGAACGCTTCCTTGGTTTCTTCTTGGTGGAGCATACACTCTCTGTTCGGCAGGATTGTTGATCATTGACAATTGCTGGGGGAAAAAATGTAAACATAACATTTTCTTTAACTGATCCTAGTTAGTGTGAAGAATTAGTATTGCATTATTATTATTTAAATTGTAATATTCTACATAATTTACAAATGTCGGGCGGCAGGTAGCCTAGCAGTCTCAATCAGCCTATTTAACGCAGAAGTGTTACATAGGCCCCCCCAGGGCTTAGTCTGTTTAGTGCCAAAAAGAAGGGGATAAAAACATGCTAAAATATATATACATATAAATAAATATATATATTTCGTCAAATTTCTTATATCTCTCAGATTTAGGACAGACACTTCAGTTCCATGTAGTGAATCTGTTATTCAATGCGTTTGTATGGGCAAATAGCAGTAAGGCCGATACACACCCCTCGGCCCAGACAGGGCGTAGACTCTTGTGGGTTAAAAAGCATGATCATTACAAAGGTGCAACTCGTGCTGGACACAATAAAAGGCCACGCTAAAATGTGCAGTTTTGTCACACCACACAACGCCACAGATGTCTCAGAGACAGAGACTGAGAAAAATAGGAGCAAGGAAAAACGCTGGTTGACTTGTTTTGAGGGAGCGTGCAATTGGCATGCTGACTGCAGGAATGTCCACCAGAGCTGTGGCCAGAGAATTGGATGTTTATTTCTTTACCATATGCATATCTGTATTCCCAGTCATGTGAAATCCATAGATAAGGGCCTAATGAACGTATTTAAATTGACTGATTTCCATATATGAACTGTAACTCAATAAAATCTTTGAAATTGTTGCATGTTGCGTTTATATTTTTGTTCAGTACACATTTGAGTGTATTGACTTACCTGTTTCACTGACGGCAGGGGTCTGGTTCTGGGAAGGTGTTGGAGTGCAGTGGTTCTTCTTGTTGACCTGCTTTGTACTCTGGGTAACCAACAGTCATTTATACAGTAGGAGAAATTGCACACAAAGGGTAACAGTGTTTACCATCATACTGTACGTAATGAATAAAGAATAATCTTAAAAATGTGTATTTTGATGACATATGTACCTTTGGGTTGAGTCCACAGAGAGTGCTGAATCTTCCTCTCTTCTTTTCCTTTCTACCAGTTTTTGGAAGCCCAGAATTACCTACCTCGTCACTGCCAAGTGCATTGCGTGATGACAACTGGGTCATGGAGGGAGGTGAAGAGCTAGCCTCATTGCATTTCGTTAGTAGTTCCCTAGTTAATGATTTGACCAGGGCATCGTCAAATGCATAATCCGTTGACTTCATTGCAACCTGGAGCATCTTCTCTGACCCAAATTCTTGAAGAAGCCCCTTGTAGACAGCCTTGAAAATCTTTTTGATTTTCAGATTCTGGGGGTAGGCTTGAGTTGGTTCAAGGCCTGAGGTGCCACAGAACTCAGACAGAATCCTCTTTGTGAGAACTCTTGATGTTTCACCAATGTCAGAGGATTCCAGTAATGTGATAGGGGTGATCATTGACAGCAGTCTAACAATCAGTAAAAGTACCAAAGAGGTGTAGTCATTGCTAGTGGAGTCAAATGATGCATGTGTATCAGAGTCCATGGCTGATGGAGTTGATGGATGCACAGAGGCACTAGATATCTCCAGATCTTTGTTGTCCATCTTGGATTCCACCTCTCCTAAAACTTGAATATCCACAGTTCCACCGTTGTGTGTGCTGCTGCCAGACAGAGATGGTCTAGGCAATGATTTGGCACTAGACTGACGGCTAGTGGTCATGAGAGCCGGTCTGTCAGAGTCAAGTGTTCCAGCATCAGTTGGGGACAACCCATTGATTATGTTCATCAACTCTGATAATTCTTCTGATGAATTGGAGGCCACAGAACAGGTATCCATGACCTGATTGACCATTATATTGGTGAAAAGGCTCTTTGTGTCACAGTAAACCTGTGAGGAACTAACGGAGATGGCAGAAGAGCTCGGGATAAGCCGACTTGTGTCCTGCAGACAACCATCAGAGATGATAGTTTGGCAGAAATCGGATCCTTGTGATGGTGGAGGAAGCCAGAAGACAATCTGCTGTAGCAGACGTTTTATTGACTCCGTAGCAAAGGAGTACACAAGGTCAGATGGAAACTCCCTGGATTCTTCAGAAGCATTCAATCCTGTCTTCAGCTTCAAAAGAATAGAGTCAGACACGGTCTTGCCAGCTGGCACAAAAAGAGCCTGGGGGGTGTTGTGACTCTTTATGAGCTCATAAACTTTGTCAGTGAGCTCATGTGAGAAGTTCTGAAGACCGTCCCTGGGGCTGAGTCTCGCAAGTCTTCTTGTAAAAGAAGTGACATCATCTGCAGTGGCTATGTGTTCCATATCTTCTCTTGGAATGACCTCCATAACAATGTCAACTATGGCAGAGATGGTTTGCCTTGTGTAATTTGTTGACCCTTGTGAATGAGTTGAGGAGTCACTCATATCAATGACCGAACTCCTAATGATAGGACAATAGATTTCAACAGGCCACTCATCGGGGACTGGAGTGCCTGGAAGAGAATTTGTAAAATCACTCTGGGACCCTCTGGTCATGGCAGAGGTGATGGACAGGGAGGACTTTGAGGAGGATGGCCGGTGTATCTCGTGTCTATCAGTTCTCACCATGTCAACATCCTCCAACATGGAGCCCACGATGGAACGAGTCAAGAGGCCTTTCTCTGAGGTGCTCATCCTCTCTGACATAGACACTCTCCTCTGGATTGTCATCAGAGTCTGACTAATTAAGGCTTTGGAATAATTTACCATGCTGGTCTGGCTGCCTTCATGTTCACTGTAAGTCATTTGTGTAGAAGTAGCTGTTCTGCATATGGATTCGGCATGTTTGGGGGCCTCAACCACATTGTCTAGGAGGACCGGTTGTTGCTGGGCAAAAAAGTCCTTGACCTTGGTGAACACATTGTTGAACAGGTTAACAGTGCCTGGCCAAATGATCTTTCCTTTCACATTGGCCCCGTTGTGAACACTGACAGGAAGGGTTGAAGCTGACAGGGATCTCTCTAACTGGCCAGACACTGAAGCATCAGACATTTTAGTCATCTGGGTGAATCTATTAAGGTCTTTAGTGATGCTTATGACGATGTTGGATGCTGCAGAATTGGTGTGCAGAGAAGAGGTGAACAAAGGTGGAGTTCCACTCTTCTGAAGGATTTTGACATCTCTATCATCACCATCATTACTGGACTCTGCACAAATGTCTGCACTTCTACCATCAAGGCTGGTATTTACAATGCCAATCAACCCTGATTGAAGGATCCCACCAGCCATATGTGAGGCTTTAGTTTGAAACTCCTCAGTACATAGTTTGTCAAAGGCTGTGGATTTAAGACTTCTAGAGGATGCCTCCTCCTCATCATTGTTGATCTCACCGTGCAAATTGTCCTGTGTATTGACAGCATAGTCATCAACAGATAAATATGATTTGGAGGCGGCAAGGACGTCAATCTGAGAAACAACGGCATCCAAAAGCTTGGACAGGTCTTCTGTATCTCCTTTTAGGCTAGAGAGGCATTTCTCCATGGATTCCTCAGATTGATACACAGTGAGGATCTGACTAATGACCTCCTTGGTACAGGTTTGAAGGTCTGCTTGGATTTCAAGAGAATCACTATTACAAGTCACCTGAGAATCTAAACTTTCACTAGGAGCCTGTTTGAGAGTCTCATCATGTATTGGTGTAACACCATCGATGACCTTTACAGAGTCTTGGCAGGGAGTGAGAAACCGCCTCAGCATTTCTCTAAATCTATGATATAAAATAAGAGCAGCAGAAAGGGTGCTCACTTTTGAAATTCTGACATTTTCAGAGTCATGTGCCTGCATGGACTGAACAACAGTCTCCACATCTGTTACAAAAGTGTCCAGCAATTTAGATGCTTCAGAGTCTCCCAGTAAGCTGTTTGTAAAGGGGTTGACATATCTCAGATCTTCACTCACTGCCTTTCTAGCCTTTGTCTGGAAAGACACACCGGAGAGTTTCTTCATATTTATAATTGGAAGACTCTGGGTAGATTCACTGTTGGTGGTGCTGTCCTGCAGACCAAGTGGAAAAGTGAGATGGGAGAGACATTGTTCACTGTCTAACAACTCAGATGGTGAGGGGGAACAAGAACTGGTGAAATCATTCAAGTCAGACATGATGCCATCCACAAATAGAATGGCCTCCAGAGACTCTTCAGAATCACACTCTCCAACAGAAGATGAGAACTTCTCCATCACCTCAGTCTTATACAAGACTAGAACCTGGCTGGCAATCGCTTTTGTGGTGTCAAGGAGGACTTGGTTTTGCAAATACTTGTTGAGAGCCAAGAGAGGTTTTGGGGTCTCACTTTGTCCTTTTTGTTCATTCATAGATGAGGGGGTTATTAAAAGTGGTTTACAAGAAATGGAGTCCGATGTGTCAGCCTCACCATTACTGGAATGACCGACGTCCAGGCACAAAGTTGGAACCATTGTGAAAGAATATTTTGTGCTCCCCACAAATGTACTTGCGAGATACCCTTTTTCTGGACAGGTAAGAAGCCTCTTCAGCGTATTTTTTATGTCGTAGTAACAACCAACAGTGTAAGACCAGATCTTACTTCGATGATTTTCAAGAAGGATCTGCTCGCCCTGTGCAGGGGAGCAGGATGCCCTGATAGACTGGGTAAGATTGTCCATGTCTGAAACAAAGGTACTTACCAACTCAGAGGCCTCAGGGTCAATCATAAGGTCTCTGATCTCACCTATCCGAGGAGTTGGACTAGATGATATTGTGCCAGAACAACATGATGTACAACCCCTGAATCTTTTAACAATCTCCCGGATCGATTCAGTGGCCTTGGTCTGAAACTCCTCAGTGAGTAGTCTGTCCATACTTTGTGTTGACAGACGAAGACTAGATTTGGCACCTTTGATATTGAGGTTGCTCTCTCCTTGTTTTAGCATCTCCTCTGGACTTTTACAAGCTTCAAGCATCTTCATATGGTCAGCAACAACACAAAGCAGTTCCCTCTTGTCGGGGTCATTTTCTTCCTTATTGCTGAAGTTCAAAACAGTGCCACTGAGGGCTGTCATGACCTGTCCTGTTAAATGTGTCATATCCACCTCAACACCATCCTCTCTGAGAACAATCTGCTCAACACTCTTCCCATTAATATACATCTGAAGTATGTTGGAAACGCCAGACACCATCTCCTCAACCACCTTGGTGCTGGAGACACCACCACTGGCAAAAATAACAGGGGACATTCGGCCAGAGATGGGAGTTTGGATGGCCACAGAGATTATGGAATTGACCTTCTTTGACACTTCTCCAACAATAACCCGGGATAGACTTTGAGTGTCTACCTGGTCCTCTCTTTGGATACAGAGGACATTGTTCAGCGACTCTTTGAAGGAATCCTGGACACCAGTGAGGAGACTGTCCTCAGTGATCCCAAAAAAGTCCCTGAGTGGCTCAGATGATATAGACTCACCATCTCCCTGAGTATTTGGCAACACTGTCTGAGACCTTTGAGAATACAAAGCAAACAATACAGCATTCCATATTCAATAGTAGACACGGTAGTGACATTAATACATCATTCAGTAATCAGTTAAATTGGTCATTAAGAGTAAACTGTTACACAGATAAACAAAACATATTTTCACAAAATGGGTTATGAATAGTTAGGTGAAACCGGTTTCTTTAGGAATGACTGAACATACCCATTACGAGAGGAGCTTGATTTGGCCGTGCAACACCTTGAGGATTTGCTGCTGCCTCTCTTGCGAATCTTCAGGTTTGTGCTAGAGGATCTCTCTGATTCTGTCAGAGACTTGCTGGATACTGGAGACACATGGCTGTATATCCGTACAAAACGGAAAATTGCAGGGATGATGACCTCCAGGATGGCCTCAGATACAAACCGCACAATCTCCAGGCACATCTCTGCAAGCAATGCCCTCATCACCTGTAGGACCGAAACAGTGTAGGTAGATTACTCATAGCCGGGCTCTGAAACCAAGCTCCTCGAAGAGATACCAACAATCTCACATATGTTCATGAGAATCATGAAAGTGGCATACATTGGAGAGCATGAAAAGCAGTAGGCTACTAAAAAGCTCTTTGAATGAAACTGTTTGTGATAATGTGGATGATACTGTAGATAGATAAAAGGTTTGTATCTAATATTCTTGAAACATCTATTAATATATCTATGAATCATTTTCAGGGTGAAGGGACTTACAGGGTCCATCCTGCCAATGCTTAACTGCCTCCATTGCCTATAGGAGATAATTAGATGTTTTTTAGCACCAAAAAGCACACCAACACACATACAATTTATAAAATCCTCCAGATGACATTGCATTCAAATACTACAATAGAAGTTTGGACATACTCCTCAGTAAGTTTTTCCAGAAACCGGATGATAATCGGGTTGAAAGCATCCGGATCGATTGGCGGGAGGTCAAGAGCCCTGGTCTGACAGGCCCTGGAGACACACTCACTTAGGATCTTCTCATTAGATTGTCCCTGGTGAGATGTCCCCTGAACTGCCATCCCAGAGAATTCCACAGATGTAGAGGGACCTGTGTGCAAAGCAGCATTCACCAAGGTAAAGAAGTCAAAAAACATGTAACCTCCTGAGGCAAATATGTATTAGCCAACTTTGTGTACTTTGTGAAGTTAAGTAGCCAAGAAAGTATAACATGTGCACTCTGCTATTAGTCCTCTGCTCAATAGATGTCCATACTAAATTACATTTACATGCAAAAGGATTACATTCAGTGAAATTAGAGTTTCATTTATGACCTGCATCAGTGATCTGCTCCACTTTGTTTCTCTTGGTCCTCTTGGCCTAAAAGACAATACAGTCAATGATATACACGTAGATCTGTATGAAGCCATTCCAATACAGCCCTTTGAGTAGAGCAAGGGTAAGACTGATTGCAGGGCTGTTCTAATCCTGTTCTAATGTTAAAATGTATTTTTCCATATCAGACACACCCTATGTGTTTGAATACAATCACCTACATAGGCACTGAGCTTGGCTGATGCTTTAAGCACACTGTTTAATTAAATAATTAAGGACACACAAATGACTCAAGAAAGAGCCCGATGGTGACACTGTATTAAAGAAATGACAGCGAGTGCCTGTGTGACAGGTGCACGTTGTCTCGCTCTCCTCCCTACTGCAGCGAAAAGGCACCACATAACAGCAACTGTTTATTGTGCTGTCCATGCTGAAGACGCAATATCATTTCAGCCATTTAGTTTCTTCCTTACAGTTCTGGAAACGTCTTCTTTACAGTTCTGGAAACTTCTTCTTTACAGTTCTGGAAACTTTAGAGTGTTTTCTATCCTAATCTGACAATTATATGCATATTCTAGTTTCTGGGGCTGAGAAATAGCCGTTTCAAATGGGTATGTTTTTTAGCCAAAAACGAAAATACTGCCCTACGTGCAAAAGGTTAAGCAAATGTTAATAAGCAATACCAGTCTGTTCTAACGACTAAAATATAAAGCCATTATTACAGCATAGCAAATATTAAAACAGCCGAATCTGTGAAATTGCTTAATTCAACATTTGCCGGTGCATGAGGCTTGGTGCTCACAGAATCAGTAGTCTATTAAACAAAATACTCAAACAGGCAACAGAAGCTATATCTGTCTTACTCTCTGTATATATGTATACAGTACCAGTCAAAAGTTTGGACACACCTACTCATTCAAGGCTTTTCTTTATTTGTACTATTTTC
>NW_022264670.1:0-12500 GCF_002021735.2 Oncorhynchus kisutch
GGACGTGTTGTGTTAGCTTTGGGTTTCAATTATTCATTGGGTATCTCTCGACTTTGATGTCACGCGGAAACCTTGTTATGGCTTATGTGCGTGTGTATGCAGATGTGTGTGGGTGAAGTGTATGTGTGACGCGGGTGGGTTCAGGATGCAGGAAAGCAGCATTGTTGTTGTTGTTGCGTGCAGAGTGTCAGTTACAGTAATAGAGAAGAACAACAAAAGATATAAATACAAAATAAAAATAACAGGTGTAGGAAAGACACCAAGAGAAGACAACAAATACTATTTACACACAAGTCATACATACATATCATATTCATATATACAGTTAAACTAGAACACCAGCAAAAGGTCACGGCGAGGTCACAAGGAAGTAGTCATACGCATAAACATGTTGTGTTATTTATCCTCCCTGCTGTTCTCGATTGTTCTCCCTGAAGCCCCCCCCACACTCCCTGAAGCCCCCCCCCCCCACACACACACACACACACACACACACACACACGCACAAAAACACAAGCAACATTTGAACATCTGAAAAAGAAAATAGTAAACACCAAGCAGCAACATTTAGTACAGCGGTACATGTAAAATAAGACCTGTGTAGTATAACACCTTGTTGTACTGTACATAGTATATCATCATGTTGTAATGTACTGTATATAGTATATCATCATGTTGTACTGTATATAGTAATCATCATGTTGTAATGTACTGTGTATATAGTATATCATCATGTTGTACTGTATACAGTATATCATCATGTTGTAATGTACTGTAATAGTATATCATCATGTTGTACTGTATATAGTATATCATCATATTGTACTGTATATAGTATATCATCATGTTGTACTGTATATAGTATATCATCATGTTGTACTGTATATAGTATATCATCATGTTGTACTGTATATAGTATATCATCATGTTGTACTGTATATAGTATATCATCATGTTGTACTGTACTGTATATAGTATATCATCATGTTGTACTGTATATAGTATATCATCATGTTGTAATGTACTGTATATAGTATATCATCATGTTGTACTGTATATAGTATATCATCATATTGTACTGTATTAGTATATCATCATGTTGTACTGTATATAGTATATCATCATGTTGTACTGTACTGTATATAGTATATCATCATGTTGTACTGTATATAGTATATCATCATGTTGTAATGTACTGTATATAGTATATCATCATGTTGTACTGTATATAGTATATCATCATATTGTACTGTATATAGTATATCATCATGTTGTGTACTGTATATAGTATATCATCATGTTGTACTGTACTGTATATAGTATATCATCATGTTGTACTGTATATAGTATCATCATGTTGTACTGTATATAGTATATCATCATGTTGTACTGTACTGTATATAGTATATCATCATGTTGTACTGTATATAGTATATCACCATGTTGTACTGTATATAGTACATCATCATGTTGTACTGTGTATAGTATATCATCATGTTGTACTGTATATAGTTTATCACCATGTTGTACTGTATATAGTATATATCCATGTTGTACTGTGTATAGTATATCACCACTTTGTCCTGTGTATAGTATTTTTATCATGTTGTGGATGTGCTTTGTCCTATATCTTGTAGGGTACATAGTGTATTTTATTTTTATGTCCATATACTTAGTTAGTTGAAATAACAAAATATCAGTCTGTGTTATGAGAGTGTTAATGTGAGGAGCAAGAGAGAGAGAGAGCAAGAGAGAGAGAGAGAGAGAGGAGAGAGAGAGAGAGAAGAGAGATTAGAGAGATAGAAGTTATGAGAGAGTTAATGTGAGGAGTGAGAGAGAGAGAGCAGAGAGAGAGAGACTAGAGACGAGAGAGAGAGAAGAGAGAAAGATGAGAGAGAGATAGAACGTTATGAGAGAGTTGAGGCAGGATGCAATAAAGCTTTTTAATCCATTTTTGAATGTTGCCATGTTATTTAACCTCCTCCAGGCTACCTCCAGCTGTTCACTCTCTCTCTCTTTCTCTCCTTTATCTATCCATAGCTCTCACTCTCTTTCTTTCTCTGCCAAGAAGTCTTGCACTAATCCACTCGCGCTAGTTGACTGACACACTTAATTAGCTGGAGCAGAGAGGATCCGTGGGGAAAAGAATATAGAAAAAAGACAGGTGTATTCTCTGGTGTTAAGAACACGTGGGGAGTGGGGGTAGGAGAGGAGAGGAGGGGGGAGCGGATGAGAGAGGAGAGAGGGGAGAGGAGAGGGGAGCGGATGAAAGAGGAGAGAGAGAAGAAAATGGAGAGAGGTGGAGAGAGAAACAGAAGCAAAAGAGAGAGTAAGGTGAAGGCAAGAGAGAAAGGTGGAGTGAGAGAGAGAGAGAGAGAGAGAGAGAGCGAGAGAGAGAGAGAGAGAGAGAGAGAGAGAGAGAGAGAGAGAAAACTCATCACCCCAATACACAAAAGTAGAGACAAATTTGACTCCAACAACTTAAATGGGACATGTGTCAAAAGCAACCTTGGGGAAAATCCTACGCATTATTATTAACAGAAGACTTATTCCTCAGTGAAAACAATGTCAAATTGGCTTCTTACCAAATGACCGGTACAGAACGCCAACGTATTCACCCTGCACACCCTAATTGACAAACCAACAAAGCAAAACAGGCAAACTCTTCTCATGCTTTGTTGAGTTCAAAAAAACTTTTGCTATTTATTTATTTCTTTATTTTACCTGTATTTAACCAGGTAGGCAAGTTGAGAACAAGTTCTCATTTACAATTGCGACCTGGCCAAGATAAAGCAAAGCAGTTCGACAGATACAACGACACAGAGTTACACATGGAGTAAAACAAAACATGCAGTAAATAATACAGTATAAACAAGTCTATATACAATGTGAGCAAATGAGGTGAGAAGGGAGGTAAGGCAAAAAAGCCATGATGGCAAAGTAAATACAATATAGCAAGTAAAACACTGGAATGGTAGTTTTGCAATGGAAGAATGTGCAAAGTAGAAATAAAAATAATGGGGTGCAAAGGAGCAAAATAATAAATTAATTAAAATGAAATGAAAATACAGTTGGGAAAGACGGTAGTTGTTGGGCTAAATTATAGGTGGGCTATGTACAGGTGCAGTAATCTGTGAGCTGCTCTGACAGTTGGTGCTTAAAGCTAGTGAGGGAGATAAGTGTTTCCAGTTTCAGAGATTTTTGTAGTTCGTTCCCAGTCATTGGCAGCAGAGAACTGGAAGGAGAGGCGGCCAAAGAAAGAATTGGTTTTGGGGGGTGACTAGAGAGATATACCTGCTGGAGCGTGTGCTACAGGTGGGAGATGCTATGGTGACCAGCGAGCTGAGATAAGGGGGGACTTTACCTAGCAGGGTCTTGTAGATGACATGGAGCCAGTGGTTTGGCGACGAGTATGAAGGCGAGGGCCAGCCAACGAAAGTGTACAGGTCGCAATCGTGGGTAGTATATGGGGCTTTTGGTGACAAAACGGATTGCCACTGTGATAGACTGCATCCAATTTGTTGAGTAGGGTATTGGAGGCTATTTTGTAAATGACATCGCCAAAGTCGAGGATTGGTAGGATGGTCAGTTTTACAAGGGTATGTTTGGCAGCATGAGTGAAGGATGCTTTGTTGCGAAATAGGAAGCCAATTCTAGATTTAACTTTGGATTGGAGATGTTTGATATGGGTCTGGAAGGAGAGTTTACAGTCTAACCAGACACCTAAGTAATTGTAGTTGTCCACGTATTCTAAGTACAGTGCCGTCCAGAGTAGTGATGTTGGACAGGCGGGTAGGTGCAGGTTAGCGATCGGTTGAAGAGCATGCATTTAGTTTTACTTGTATTTAAGAGCAATTGGAGGCCACGGAAGGAGAGTTGTATGGCATTGAAGCTTGCCTGGAGGGTTGTTAACACAGTGTCCCAAAGAAGGGCCGGAAGTATACAGAATGGTGTCGTCTGCGTAGAGGTGGATCAGGGACTCACCAGCAGCAAGAGCGACCTCATTGATGTATACAGAGAGAGAGTCGGTCCACAGAATAAACCCTGTGGCACCCCCATAGAGACTGCCAGAGGTCGGACAGCAGACCTCCGATTTGACACACTGAACTCTATCAGAGAAGTAGTTGGTGAACCAGGCGAGGCAATCATTTGAGAAACCAAGGCTGTCGAGTCTGCGATGAGGATGTGGTGATTGACAGAGTCGAAAGCCTTGGCCAGATCAAATCAATCAAATCAAATGTATTTATATAGCCCTTCGTACATCAGCTGATATCTCAAAGTGCTGTACAGAAACCCAGCCTAAAACCCCAAACAGCAAGCAATGCAGGTGTAGAAGCTCAATGAATCAATGAATCAATGAATACGGCTGCACAGTAATGTTTCTTATCGATGGCGGTTAAGATATCGTTTAGGACCTTGAGCGTGGCTGAGGTGCACCCATGACCAGCTCTGAAACCAGATTGCATAGCAGAGAAGGTATGGTGAGATTCGAAATGGTCGGTAATCTGTTTGTTGACTTGGCTTTCGAAGACCTTAGAAAGGCACGGTAGGACAGATATAGGTCTGTAGCAGTTTGGGTCAAGAGTGTCCCCCCCTTTGAAGAGGGGGATGACCGCAGCTGCTTTCCAATCTTTGGGAATCTCAGACGACACGAAAGAGAGGTTGAACAGGCTAGTAATAGGGGTGGCAACAATTTCGGCAGATAATTTTAGAAAGAAAGGGTCCAGATTGTCTAGCCCGGCTGATTTGTAGGGGTCCAGATTTTGCAGCTCTTTCAGAACATCAGCTGAATGGATTTGGGGAGAAGGAGAAATGGGGAAGGCTTGGGCGAGTTGCTGTTGGGGGTGCAGTGCTGTTGTCCGGGGTAGGAGTAGCCAGGTGGAAAGCATGGCCAGCCGTAGAAAATGCTTATTGAAATTCTCAATTATGGTGGATTTATCAGTGGTGACAGTGTTTCCTATCTTCAGTGCAGTGGGCAGCTGGGAGGAGGTGTTCTTATTCTCCATGGACTTACAGTGTCCCAGAACTTTTTTGAGTTAGTGTTGCAGGAAGCAAATTTATGCTTGAAAAAGCTAGCCTTGGCTTTTCTAACTGCCTGTGTATAATGGTTTCTAGCTTCCCTGAACAGCTGCATATCACGGGGCTGTTTGATGCTAATGCAGAACGCCATAGGATGTTTTTGTGTTGGTTAAGGGCAGTCAGGTCTGGGGAGAACCAAGGGCTATATCTGTTCCTGGTTCTAAATTTCTTGAATGGGGCATGTTTATTTAAGATGGTTAGGAAGGCATTTTTAAAAAATAACCAGGCATCCTCTACTGACGGTATGAGATCAATATCCTTCCAGGATACCCCGGCCAGGTCGATTAGAAAGGCCTGCACGCAGAAGTGTTTCAGGGAGCGTTTTACAGTGATGAGTGGAGGTCGTTTGACCGCTGACCCATTACGGATGCAGGCAATGAGGCAGTGATCGCTGAGATCTTGGTTGAAGACAGCAGAGGTGTATTTAGAGGGGAAGTTGGTTAGGATGATATCTATGAGGGTGGCCCGTGTTTAAGGCTTTGGGGAGGTACCTGGTAGGTTCATTGATAATTTGAGGGCATCAAGTTTAGATTGTAGGATGGCTGGGGTGTTAAGCATGTTCCAGTTTAGGTCGCCTAGCAGCACGAACTCTGAAGATAGATGGGGGCAATCAGTTCACATATGGTGTCCAGAGCACAGCTGGGGGCAGAGGGTGGTCTATAGCAGGCGGCAACGGTGAGAGACTTGTTTTTAGAGAGGTGGATTTTTAAAAGTAGAAGTTCAAATTGTTTGGGTACAGACCTGGATAGTAGGACAGAACTCTGCAGGCTATCTTTGCAGTAGATTGATACAAATACAAATACAAATTGATGGAAAGCAGTGGTGGGGGAAAACGTATGACATTATAAAATCTATGGACACAAAACACGCACTTCTCACCAACCAATAATCCACAAAATTGGACAAACACCAAATCGAGACTGCATATAGAATTCAGAAAATAGCCGTTAAATTCTCCAACCATCTAAAAGGGGAGAGACGTGTAGAGGTGGGGAGAGAGGTGTAGAGGTGGGGAGAGAGGTGTAGAGGTGGGGGAGAGAGGTGTAGAGGTGGGGAGAGAGGTGTAGAGGTGGGAGAGAGGTGCAGAGGTGGGGAGAGAGGTGTAGAGGTGGGGAGAGAGGTGTAGAGGTGGGGAGAGAGGTGTAGAGGTGGGGAGAGAGGTGTAGAGGTGGGGAGAGAGGTGTAGAGGTGGGGAGAGAGGTGTAGAGGTGGGGAGAGAGGTGTAGAGGTGGGGAGAGAGGTGTAGAGGTGGGGAGAGAGGTGTAGAGGTGGGGAGAGAGGTGTAGAAGTCAGAAAAGGAAGAGGTAAAACAGAGGAACATGGAAGACAGCATATGATTAATGAATTACAGTGTTACACTAATATTCTCTCAGTTCATCACAATTACATAGTGTCTCCAGCAGTGTCTCCTAACCAGCCTTGGGCTCCCAATCGGCCCGAAGTTTATATTAAGAGCGGGTGAGGTGGCGATGACGGGACTGGCTTCCTCTCTCACATCAAAACATACCTGCAGACGAGAGACAGATGGATAGAGAGAGAGCATCATTAAAGGGTGATTATTCCAACTCTCTGTGAAATGCTGCAGAACTGCCCGCAGATGAGGTAGGAACACATATCCCACACAGAAGAGGTGGATAGAATTTGTCAGGTCAAGGTAGCCTTCTTCCTCCAAACTGTGCAGCAAGTTGTAGTACTGACATGTCACAGCACTCCAAACATCTCTCCATAAGCGTTCCACTCTAACAGAGACAAAGAAAAGGTTTTGTGTGTGTGTGTGTGGGGGGGGCAAATCTCTGTGGTCCTGTGGTCGTCCTCCGTGAATAGTGAACACTGAGGTGGGTCTGAGATTATAGAAATGCAAGTTGTGAGTGCCTCTGTGAGTGGTTACTGTATGTGACACAGACACCTATCTGAGTGTACCTGAACATTTAAATATTGGGGGCTATGCGTCTCACCACTTGGTTATTGCAAGGCTAACCCCCAGGGTGGCTGACAATTAGATAACGTGCAGTATGATGCAACTTTTAAAGGAGGAACCATCGTATGTACAGACTCTGTGGGCATAGCCTTGCATTGAGAAAGGCCGCCTGAGGCAGACCTGGCTCTCAAGAGAATTGTCACGTCCGTCGTAAGGAGGAGACCAAGGCGCGGCGTGGTAAGCGTACATTCTTAATTTATTAAATGAATGAACACTGAAACAAACTAACAAAATAACAAACAACCAAATGACCCGTGAAGCTATACACATGAGTGCTAACAGGCAACTACACATAGACAAGAACCCACATAACCAAAAGGGAAAATGGCAACCTAAATAGGATAAACAGCTGCCTCTGATTGGGAACCAATTCATAGACATAGATATACCTAGACTTACCAAAACCCCTAGACAGACATACAATTCAAAACCAAGATATACAGAAATAAAGAAAACACAGATAAATAAGGTCAGAGCGTGACAAGAAGACAGGCTATGAGCTCACTGCCCACAAAATGAGGTGGAAACTGAGCTGCACTGCCTAACCTCCTGCCCAATGTATGACCACAATTGAGACACATATTTCCCTCAGATTACACAAACTCACAAGAAATTCAAAACAAATCTATTTTTTTTAAACTCCCATATCTATTGGGTGAAATACCACATGTACAAACACAGCAGCAATATTTGTGACCTGTTGCCACAAGAAAAGGGCAACCAGTGAAGAAACAACACCATTTGTACTTGAACTATTTCCACATCGTTACAACACTTTATATAGACATAATATGACATTTGAAATGTCTTTTATTTTTGGGGGGAACTTTTGTGAGGGTAATGTTTGTTGTTCACTTTTAATTGTTTATTTCACCTTTTTTAAATGATCTAATTCACTTGCTATGCCAATGTTAACATATGTTTCCCATGTCAATAAAGCCCTTGAATTTAATTTAATTTAATTAAGAGAATGAGAGAGAGAAAGGTTGAAAGAGAGAGAGAGCATGTGTGAGTTTAATATTTATGAAAAGGAAAAATATTAAGTGTAGGAGAGAATGATGAGGTCAGACCATCCATAGATTGCTGAGGTCGGATCGTTCATAGATTGACGTGGTAAAAATGTCCAGAGATAGATGAGGTCAGACTGTCCATAGATTGATGAGGTCAGGCCGTCCATAGATTTATGAGGTCAGGCCGTCCATAGATTGATGAGGTCAGACCGTCCATAGATTGATGAGGTCAGGCCGTCCATAGATTGATGAGGTCAGACCGTCCATAGATTGATGAGGTCAGACCGTCCATAGATTGATGAGGTCAGACTGTCCATAGATTGATGAGGTCAGACCGTCCATAGATTGATGAGGTCAGACCGTCCATAGATTGATGAGATCAGGCCGTCCATAGATTTATGAGGTCAGGCCGTCCATAGATTGATGAGGTCAGACCGTCCATAGATTGATGAGGTCAGGCCATCCATAGATTGATGAGGTCAGACCGTCCATAGATTGATGAGGTCAGATTGTCCATAGATTGATGAGGTCAGACTGTCCATAGATTGATGAGGTCAGGCCGTCCATAGATTGATGTGGTCAGGCCGTCCATAGATTGATGAGGTCAGACTGTCCATAGATTGATGAGGTCAGGCCGTCCATAGATTGATGTGGTCAGACTGTCCATAGATTGATGAGGTCAGGCCATCCATAGATTGATGAGGTCAGGCCGTCCATAGATTGATGTGGTCAGGCCGTCCAAAGAGTGGTGAGGTCAGACCGTCCATAGATTGATGAGGTCAGGCCGTCCATAGATTGATGTGGTCAGGCCGTCCATAGATTGATGAGGTCAGACTGTCCATAGATTGATGTGGTCAGACTGTCCATAGATTGATGAGGTCAGACTGTCCATTGATTTATGAGGTCAGACCGTCCATAGATTGATGAGGTCAGGCCGTCCATAGATTGATGAGGTCAGACCTTCCATAGATTGATGAGGTCAGACCTTCCATAGATTGATCAGGTCAGGCCGTCCATAGATTGATGAGGTCAGGCCGTACATAGATTGATGAGGTCAGGCCGTCCATAGATTGATGAGGTCAGGCCGTCCATAGATTGATGAGGTCAGGCCGTACATAGATTGATGAGGTCAGGCCGTCCATAGATTGATGTGGTCAGGCCGTCCATAGATTGATGAGGTCAGACTGTCCATAGATTGATGAGGTCAGGCCGTCCATAGATTGATGTGGTCAGACTGTCCATAGATTGATGAGGTCAGGCCATCCATAGATTGATGAGGTCAGGCCGTCCATAGATTGATGTGGTCAGGCCGTCCAAAGAGTGGTGAGGTCAGACCGTCCATAGATTGATGAGGTCAGGCCGTCCATAGATTGATGTGGTCAGGCCGTCCATAGATTGATGAGGTCAGACTGTCCATAGATTGATGTGGTCAGACTGTCCATAGATTGATGAGGTCAGACTGTCCATTGATTTATGAGGTCAGACCGTCCATAGATTGATGAGGTCAGGCCGTCCATAGATTGATGAGGTCAGACCTTCCATAGATTGATGAGGTCAGACCTTCCATAGATTGATCAGGTCAGGCCGTCCATAGATTGATGAGGTCAGGCCGTACATAGATTGATGAGGTCAGGCCGTACATAGATTGATGAGGTCAGGCCGTACATAGATTGATGAGGTCAGGCCGTACATAGATTGATGAGGTCAGGCCGTACATAGATTGATGAGGTCAGGCCGTCCATAGATTGATGAGGTCAGGCCATCCATAGATTGATGAGGTCAGGCCGTACATAGATTGATGAGGTCAGGCCGTACATAGATTGATGAGGTCAGGCCGTCCATAGATTGATGAGGTCAGGCCATCCATAGATTGATGAGGTCAGGCCATCCATAGATTGATGAGGTCAGGCCATCCATAGATTGATGAGGTCAGGCCGTACATAGATTGATGAGGTCAGACCGTACATAGATTGATGAGGTCAGGCCATCCATAGATTGATGAGGTCAGGCCGTCCATAGATTGATGAGGTCAGGCCATCCATAGATTGATGAGGTCAGGCCGTACATAGATTGATGAGGTCAGACCATCCATAGATTGATGAGGTCAGGCCGTACATAGATTGATGAGGTCAGGCCGTACATAGATTGATGAGGTCAGGCCGTACATAGATTGATGAGGTCAGGCCGTACATAGATTGATGAGGTCAGGCCGTCCATAGATTGATGAGGTCAGACCTTCCATAGATTGATCAGGTCAGGCCGTCCATAGATTGATGAGGTCAGGCCGTACATAGATTGATGAGGTCAGGCCGTACATAGATTGATGAGGTCAGGCCGTACATAGATTGATGAGGTCAGGCCGTCCATAGATTTATGAGGTCAGGCCGTACATAGATTGATGAGGTCAGGCCTTCCATAGATTGATCAGGTCAGGCCGTCCATAGATTGATGAGGTCAGGCCGTACATAGATTGATGAGGTCAGGCCGTACATAGATTGATGAGGTCAGGCCGTACATAGATTGATGAGGTCAGGCCGTCCATAGATTGATGAGGTCAGGCCGTACATAGATTGATGAGGTCAGGCCGTCCATAGATTGATGAGGTCAGGCCGTCCATAGATTGATGAGGTCAGGCCGTCCATAGATTGATGAGGTCAGGCCATCCATAGATTGATGAGGTCAGACCGTCCATAGATTGATGAGGTCAGGCCGTCCATAGATTGATGAGGTCAGGCCGTCCATAGATTGATGAGGTCAGGCCGTCCATAGATTTATGAGGTCAGACCGTCCATAGATTGATGAGGTCAGGCCGTCCATAGATTGATGAGGTCAGGCCGTCCATACTAGATTCTGGTTACGGTCGATAGTTTATGAATATGACAAAAGTAAAGTAATGAGCTCTGAGATAAACGTCTGCCTCTCTTGGCTCCTGTCTGAGCTAGATTAATGGCTGGACATGTACGTAAACTCATTTCAGAATAAGGCCGGAGAATTCAATCAATGATGTCTAGCTAGGCCTAGAGGAGCCTAAGGAAAGAGGAGCGATACATGTGTTGTCAGTGAGGTTTTAAACTAACCTGTGTGTGTGTGTGTGTCTAAGCATATGAATGATTAACTCAAAACCGATCCATCAGCAGATAGTTTAGTATAATAATTAGCTGTCAAAATCTCAACTGTCGGATTGACACACAAATCCATGAGCTGTAAAAAATATAATCTCTGCGTTATATGTTAATCCCACCTTTCATTGGTTGGGACAGACGGGAGCCATTTCTCTTTGTCCTTCTAGACATGGATTCATTGATGGTCTCAGTCCTGGATGTGTGAACACCTCAGATCAGCGGCAGGGTGGGTACGTGTCATTTAGCATAGGCTTCTGTTTAGCATAGGCTTCTGTATAACTTTGCAGTTGGTGAACAAGCGACAATATAATTCAATACCAATACAATACAATATCAATACAATAGAATTCAATACAATACCAAAACAATACAAATATAATACAATACAAAACCAATACGATCCAATTCAATACCATTACCAATGCAATACCAATACCAAAACCAATACCAATACATTTAACTACAATAAAATATGATCCCGATGACCTTTACCAATACAAATACTATACATTAAAATAAAATACAATACAATACATTAAAATACAATTCAATACCAATACCAACACAATACCAAAAGCAATACATTACAATTCAATAACAATACAATAACAATACAATAACAATACAATTCAATCAAATAACAATACAATACAATACAATAACACTACAATACAATACAATACAATACAATACAATACAATAACACTACAATACAATACAATACAATACAATACAATACAATACAATACAATAACACTACAATACAATACAATACAATACAATACAATACATACAATACACTACAATACAATACAATACAATACCAATACCAATACAATACAATACAATACAATACAATACAATACAATACCAATACAATACAATACAATACAATACAATACAATACAATACAATACAATACCAATACAATACAATACAATACAATACCAATACAATACAGTACAATACAATACAATACAATACACTACACTACACTACAATACAATACAATACACTACAATACAATACAATACAATACACTACAATACAATACAATACAATACAATACAATACAATAAAATACAATACAATTCAATACAATTCAATCAAATAACAATACAATACAATACAATAACACTACAATACAATACAATACAATACAATACAATACAATACAATACAATAACACTACAATACAATACAATACAATACAATAACACTACAATACAATACAATACAATACAATACAATACAATACAATACAATACACTACAATACAATACAATACAATACAATACATACAATACCAAT
>NW_022264670.1:22500-25153 GCF_002021735.2 Oncorhynchus kisutch
ATTGATGTGTATTGATGTGTATTGATGTGTATAGATGTCTTGATGTGTATTGATGTCTTGATGTGTCTTGATGTGTATTGATGTGTATTGATGTGTATTGATGTGTATTGATGTGTATTGATGTGTATTGATGTCTTGATGTGTATTGATGTGTATTGATGTGTATTGATGTGTATTGATGTGTGTTGATGTGTCTTGATGTGTTGATGTGTATTGATGTCTTGATGTGTATTGATGTGTATTGATGTGTTGATGTCTTGATGTGTATTGATGTCTTGATGTGTATTGATGTCTTGATGTGTATTGATGTGTATTGATGTGTATTGATGTGTATTGATGTGTATTGATGTGTTGATGTGTATTGATGTCTTGATGTGTCTTGATGTGTATTGATGTGTATTGATGTGTATTGATGTGTATTGATGTGTATTGATGTGTATTGATGTGTATTGATGTCTTGATGTGTATTGATGTGTATTGATGTGTATTTATGTGTATTGATGTGTATTGATGTGTATTGATGTGTTGATGTCTTGATGTGTATTGATGTCTTGATGTGTATTGATGTGTATTGATGTGTATTGATGTGTATTGATGTGTATTGATGTGTGTTGATGTGTGTTGATGTGTATTGATGTGTATTGATGTGTATTGATGTGTATTGATGTCTTGATGTGTATTGATGTGTTGATGTGTATTGATGTCTTGATGTGTATTGATGTGTATTGATGTGTATTGATGTGTATTGATGTGTTGATGTCTTGATGTGTATTGATGTGTATTGATGTGTATTGATGTCTTGATGTGTATTGATGTGTAGATGTGTATTGATGTCTTGATGTGTATTGATGTGTATTGATGTGTATTGATGTGTATTGATGTATGATGGTATTGATGTGTATTGATGTCTTGGTGTGTATTGATGTGTATTGGTGTGTATGATGTCTTGATGTGTATTGATGTGGTTGATATGTTGTATTGATGTTTGATGATGTGTATTGATGTCTTGATGTGTATTGATGTGTATTGATGTCTATTATGTGTGTATTGATGTGTATTGGTGTGTATTGATGTCTTGATGTGTATTGATGTGTATTGATGTATTGAGTGATTGATGTGTATTGATGTCTTGATGTGTATTATGTGTATTGATGTCTATTGATGTGTATTGATGTGTATTGATGTCTTGATGTGTCTGATGTGTATTGATGTATTGTGTGTATTGATGTGTTTGGATGTATGATCTATTTTGGTGTTGTACTGATGTACACACACACACACACAGACACACACACACACACACAGACGTTCTTCTTGCCCTTGTAGTCTACGTCATGCTGTGAATGGTAGATGGAGGTCACTCCACTCTCCAACAATCAACCCAAATGTCTTAAAACATCTCTTTCTTTTTTTTAATGTTAAAGGGACAATCTGAGAATAAAATAGAAATAACTGTCAACCTGCCAATGTTTTGGTAAACAGATGAGGGAGGGTGTTATATTCTTCAATTACCAATGGCTATACACCATTCATTTAAACAAGACAAAACATAGACGTACAACTCCCAGATTGCCCCTTTTAAAGAACATATCTCCCCTGAGGATATATTGGTTTTCTAAACGAAGATGTTTTGTCAGAATCACTGGCTAATTTTGAGGAAAAACAAGAAATGAACATGAAACAATGGAGAAACACATGAGTGAACACTGCTCTTGTTTGGTGTTGGTGGTTGGATAATTCAGACGTTCATTCTGCACGACAGCGACGGCTGATTCTGTGTAAAGTTGTTTTTCTTTGGTTGTTGTTTTGAGATAATGATGATGCGTTTGAACGACGATGAACACAAATTGGAATGTCTCCTGAGCGATGTAGGTGTATAATTAACATGCTGGAAATAGAGAGAGGGAGAGGGAGAGATGGAGGGAGAGAGACAGAGAGACAGAGAGAGAGAGAGAGAGGAGCAGAGAGAGGAGAGAGGGGGAGATGGAGGGAGGGGGATCTTCAACCAAGAGATTTTAGCTAGCTAAATGGGCTTGATAACATTGCTATTGATAAAGATGGCTAGCTTGCTTCATGGACAATCCGATTCCATTGGCTACATTAGACACATTTTTAAGTCTCAAAAGGTATTTACTTCATGATCGTTTGGGTAAAAAAAGGAGAAATGTCATTGATGAAACATCACAAGTTGTAAGCTTAGGTCTAAAACATTATCTCTATCTTTCCCTCTTGGAAATGTGACCTGGGAGGGTTGTCATGTGGTTATTCTCTCAGTTTTTTATTTCCAGAGGAGCGTTTGAAGGCGCGTTAATCCATGGCTCTTTACTTTCTGCTTTGCACTAACATCTCAGAACAGCGGCGCACCAATCCAAATCCTAGAATTCACCTTCTACTTAGAGTTCTATTTACTCCTAGATCTATTCTCTGTCTTAATGCCCCCAGAACAAGTCTAATGGGCTTTTCATTGTGCGTTCTGATCACTCGGGGCATGTAGAATAAGGAATGACAGATACCACAGTTAACGGTTTAAAGACTACTTTACCATCCCACAGACAGATCCAGGACCTACAGGAGAATGCTAAAGCACTATCCTTTCACCCATGACCAGTCTTATTCAGGAATTAGATCCTCATTTAACTTCTTACTTTACCGA